>NC_139837.1:988739-1091239 GCF_963691815.1 Echiichthys vipera | reverse complement strand
TCTCTATTGGAGCGAGGCGAACACACACAGACACGCTTAATAATTACATCCTGCGCACCATTAAGCCCTGTCAGTTATTATTATTAAATTAAATGAGAAATATAATTACAGAATAGATATGAGATAAATCACTATAGGCTTGTTTCATTGTGGAGGAGACACGAGCGGCTGTATCACAACCTAATGATTCATTTTCCCACTCAGGGCTTAATCTCAAGAACCAAGGACTTTGGTGACGCCTACGAGCTGATCCGCTCGAGGCTGGCCGCCCTCCGGGACCAGCTGGTGGCAGCTGACGGCCTCCAGCCCGACATCCTGGCTAAGAAAAGCCAGTCAGACCAGTTCAGGGTGAGTTTATCCCGCTCCACACCGGGGCCGAGCCACAGCCAGTCAGAGTGTCTGTCATGTAGCCTCCAGCAGGTTATGCAGAGGAATCTGGAGCATGCAACTATTCTGAAGTAACGGTCGATGACGAGTGCAAAGATCAGAAAATGACGTTTTTGCACTGTAGAGACACGAGTGCTCGATGGATCAGATCACGTGCACTTAACATAACAGTCATTTGTGGAAGTATGCTGGAGTGCTGTAATGTGCTTTGCCTTCAGGCTGCCATTTCCGTTTACAATGAGAACCAGACTCCAGCGCCATACAACGGACAATGAACACACAGTGCCTGTGCTGTCAGAGTAAGGGTTCATAGAAAGCCAAGCGAGACGTGGTGTGGAACTTCTGGATGAGGAACTGTGATAAGGAGATGTGACCATCACCGCTCTTCCAGTAGAGCATCAAGTCTTCATCCGTGTAGGCGTCTGCAAAACATCACACCATCAGATCTACATGTACACTAGACTCCACACGCTGTAGTACCCATGCCAGGCCTGGAGGTGGCGCTGTAACTGCCACAGAAATACACCAACAACGGAGAAGAAGAGACGGGGAGACGCTGTGGAGAATCCAAACACCGGAGAGTTTCTCTCCAAATCCTCCTCCATCCTAGAGACAAACGTGTCCCTGGTTCTGGTCTTAGTGGAGACTTTGCTGCTGTTCTGGACTCTGATGCACCGATCACTCTGCAGTTAGTGTCCTCACTGAGCAGAGGGGGCTGCTGGGAGCCCCTTCACTCTGCAGTTAGTGTCCTCACTGAGCAGAGGGGGCTGCTGGGAGCCCCTTCACTCTGCAGTTAGTGTCCTCACTGAGCAGAGGGTGCTGCTGGGAGCCCCTTCACTCTGCAGTTAGTGTCCTCACTGAGCAGAGGGGGCTGCTGGGAGCCCCTTCACTCTGAAGTTAGTGTCCTCACTGAGCAGAGGGGGCTGCTGGGAGCCCCTTCACTCTGCAGTTAGTGTCCTCACTGAGCAGAGGGGGCTGCTGGGAGCCCCTTCACTCTGCAGTTAGTGTCCTCACTGAGCAGAGGGGGCTGCTGGGAGCCCCTTCACTCTGCAGTTAGTGTCCTCACTGAGCAGAGGGTGCTGCTGGGAGCCCCATCACTCTGCAGTTAGTGTCCTCACTGAGCAGAGGGGGCTGCTGGGAGCCCCTTCACTCTGCAGTTAGTGTCCTCACTGAGCAGAGGGGGCTGCTGGGAGCCCCTTCACTCTGCAGTTAGTGTCCTCACTGAGCAGAGGGGGCTGCTGGGAGCCCCATCACTCTGCAGTTAGTGTCCTCACTGAGCAGAGGGTGCTGCTGGGAGCCCCTTCCCCGTCCCAAAGCACTCCCAGGCGCCACTTTCTCACTACATTTAGAGACTTTTCACAGCTTCTTAGAACTGGATTTAGAAACAGAGCCTAGAGCAGTTTAGCTCCTTATTCAGAGCATCAGGGAAAAGGGAGACATCTGTGCTGGGCCTCATTCAGTCCCATGCATGTGGCTCAGAGTCCAGTTCAGGAAACAGTCTCTGGGTCAGTCTCTGTCCTCTCACGCAGCAGCACTGTTGTTATGTGACGCCGCGGGGTCAGAGGTCGGAGGTGGGGCAGTGACGCCGTCCTTTAACAAAGTCTGAGCTTTCACCGTCCAGACCACAACGCCATGGGGGGCGTTTTCAAATCTTCACACTCTGGGACCCGGTTTCTAAAGATCCTGTTTTCAGGAAAACCCGTCTCAGTGTGGACGGGCCCTAAGACAAGATGGTGCTGCCACTTCATCCTGAACACTGTAGTATCTAGATTAGATGGTTTTTAAATAATGTTAAGCAGCCTGATGCTTGAACTGATGTGTTATTTCCCACTGTGTGTCGTTGTGTGTCCTCAGGTGATCCAGAAGGACCTGGAGGACTGTGAAGCCCACATCACAGCCCTGGAGACTCTGGTCTCGTCCAGTCAGAGCAACAGGACTCAGTTTGAGAGGCTCTACGCCGACTGGAAACATCTTCACAAGGCAGCCAGGGTAAGACGGGTTCAGTGGGTACAGTTTGGACTAATTTCACCACAGTTAACGCTGCAGCCAGCCGTCTTCTTAAATGGTTATTCAGTCGCATTGGTTGAAACTACACAGACATGATCACATTGCATTGCACTTCTTTTAACTTGTTATTTTGGTTTGAAAGTCTGCAACTTTAAGACCCGACCCCGTTTAACCGGTTGAAAATGAGTGAGCGAGATGAGTAACAGTGATAACAGCAGCAGGAAGCGTCATGCCGGACCACGATCAGCAGAGACCTGCACACAGGACCACGGCAGCAGGCACCACCACCATCAGCAGAGACCTGCACACAGAACCACGGCAGCAGGCACCACCACCATCAGCAGAGACCTGCACACAGGACCACGGCAACAGGTACCACCACCATCAGCAGAGACCTACACACAGGACCACGGCAGCAGGCACCACCACCATCAGCAGAGACCTACACACAGGACCACGGCAGCAGGCACCACCACCATCAGCAGAGACCTGAGAGACGACAAAGCACAAACAACTCCGGGGAAGAAGCTGAATTAGTAACATGCAGTGATGAGACATGAATGATACAGACAGAGAGGAGAGAAGCTCAGAGGATCAGGAGCAGGATGATCCCCCGGCAGACGAGGCTACAGCAGCAGAATTACACGTTCATGCAGGCTCCAAGAGAAACTGAATGCAAATACCAACGTAGCTAAGGGCTCGTTAGCCCGAACTATGAGCTCTATCAAAGAGGAAAGGTTCATGTTTCACCCAGGATTACACTTAATACCTTCTTCAGTACAGATGTTCTGTAAGTTTGAATGTGAACTGCAGCTTGACTGCGAGGCAGAAACTCTAGTTTTACTTTTAAAGCAGGAGTACCCAGCCTTTTTTACGCTTGTTTTTTACAGCTCTACTTTTATATTTATCAACATCGACGAGACGAACCAGTCCCAAATCAGTGTCTGTCCCGTGATGAGTCATAAAGCCTCTGTTCTACAGCGCACGTGCTTTACATTTCACAGGAGGGAGGGATTACATGAGGTGTTAGTTCCTCATAATCAGCAGCGTAGAAAGTCTGAGCTCATCCGTCATTGTGAGAGTCAGACTCACATACTGTAGGTAGGCTGATCCAAATAGAGCTGACAGGCAAAAGACACGTCTGCTCCTGTGAGAGCATGTGTCAGAATTCACCCTTCATATCAGTGGGTTTCATCTGAAGAGAGAACATTTCCATCTGCACTGCAGCGGTGTCCAGGAGGAGTAGTGTTCCCATTCTGGAGGCGATGTCATCCACGTCTATGATGCGCCGAGCAGGAAGTTTGTGTATGAGGCGGCTGGCTGGCTCGACTGATGGAAACTCAGAAGCAATGCTCTCAACTCGCCCTGACACTGCATCCTTTGAAAGCAGCGCAGGTCCTGGTGCCGGGCGTGTCGTTAGACCTGGGCACGCAGGGCTACAGCCCCGGATCTCTGTGCCGTCTGAGGGCGCACTCCCACTGAACTCTGACGTTCTGTTTAACATTCATGAAAAACTAAACACAGAGGCGTTCACCAGGACAGCTACGCATTCACTTCCTGTTTGTTACCCAACATCTGCCGTCACTATGGCAACCACAGACGCTTTCAGCTGCAGGTGACCAGTTAACGCGTCGCCGGTTGAACCCAAACAGAGGAAACGTCCGTCGGAGCAGTGATGGTTTCTTGTTTGCTCAGTTTCAGGATTCAAAATTAGGTCTTATCGGATCGGAGCGTAGACTCGCACACTCGCTTAGACCTGATTCAGCGCTTTAGGCAGAATCAGAGACGCTTCTGTGACTGGTACCGAAAACACATCTCCGCTCAACGGTGCACATCAGGAGAGCCTGAGTTTGAGTTATTTTTATAACTTGGCCTATTTTTTTATTTATAATAGAAAGAGACGGCAGAAAAAGTAAGAGAGACAAGACAGCTGAGGTTCGAGTTTCCCAAACCTTCATCTTTCACATCAGACTTCCACAGAGAGGGACTCATTACTGTCCCCCGTCTGTCAAACCAGCGGGATCATCACTAACATCCTGCTGGAAAATGATCCGTAGAAAAGAGTGGGAACCCTGTCAGTGTCTCCCACCTGAGCGTTGTTAGGGAGTGATGTGACGGCAGACAATAATTCAAGGTACCAGAGTCCTGTGTGTCTTATGCTGAGGGAGTTTATCAATACTGAGAACAGGAGAGTCGTCAACACTAGTAGAGCGTCAGACTCCTCCTCATTTCCTCTGACCAAAAAAGGGCATGTATGTGTCGTTGTGGGGAGGGGCGTACGTTCATCTGGCTGACGTTTACCTCCGAGGAGAAGTGAGGGCCAGAGGCTAGCTGTCACTCAAGAGGCCACGCCCCTAATTATTCATAAACTTTAACCTCCAATAAAATAAAAACTAGCCCCTCCCCCTCAGCGTTGTCATGGAGACCTGAGCTAAACACACAGACTAGAATGTTCTTTTGTCCTTAAACAGGTTTAATGATGCTGTGTAAACGGCCTGTTTAACATGGGGCTCAATGAGAAACTGCTCTGTTATGAAACCTGCCCCTAGTGGACACTCAGAGAACTGACGCTGACGGAGCTTCCTGATTGGATCAAACAGGAAGTCTCTCTCTGTGGGCGGGGCTTGGCTCAACTGTATATTTACATCCTCCTTCATAAAGTTGGCTGAGAAAATCCACATGTTGCCGTGTTACCGTGTAAGCGTCCATGACTTCAGCTTTATATATTTTTAGATGGAAGCCTCCACTAAAGCCGGCTTCACTGCCTCTCCGCCTTTGACTGTTTTTTAAGTGATAGGATGTGAAGCTGTGAAGGCTGCTTCTCCCCTGCTGTTAGGCTTTATGGGACAATGGACTGTTGTGCTGCAAGCTGAGATTTCACTTCTAGAAGCTTCTTTTTCAAAGCTCACTTTCGGCCTGGGAAATCCCTCTCGTAGGTTTCGCTTGTGGTTTCAAAATGTCGGTCTAAGTTGCCTTTCTTTGCTGCCGTGATGAAGCACTTACATTTTTTACATTTACACGTTTTGTCCCCTCAACGATCACAGCGCTAAACAAAAATATGTCGATCATGGCTGTGTGCTGTCTGTATGTTGTTCTGGGGATGTGTGGGAAGAGGGTGGATCTGTTCTTTGTGGGGGAGAGGGTGTGTTATCTGTACATGATGTCCCTGTGTTTTTTAATATATGCTGCCATGGAAAAGAGAACTGACTCATGTGAAAACGATTATCCCCTGGCGGCAACGTCTTCTGCTATGACTGCACAGAGCCCCTCGCAGCACTGCAGTACCTGCATTTGATTTACGTCCATCCGTCCCGCGCCCAAACAGGTTCCCTGGCTAAAGTCTGGTTCCTTTGACCAGTGTGAGTGCAACCGTACCGCGTCTAGGAGCGGCACGCTTGCCGTCCACGGCCCGTTTGGGAGAGGTGGGCTTAAGTAAAGCACGTTTGCACGTGTACGAGCACAAGCGTGCGCACGTGTACGAGCACGAGGCCTACGGCGGTTCTGAGGTCATTTCCTGTGCGCCTGTTGGGACGTAGAAAAAAGAAGGAGGGACCATGCGCGGACATTTCAAACAATGGCGGTGAAAGGTTCACGTTGGTGTGATGCGGAGGTGGAGTGTTTACTGCAGATTTGGTCGATGAAAAGATTCAAAAACAGTCGACAAGACGCACAAAAACTCCGAGGTCTACGGAAAGATCTGGAAACAAAGCCACGCAACGCCATGACGTCATCAATGCGTGTGACGTGTTACGGCGTGATGACGTATAGGCAGCAAGAAGCATTCTCCGAGGCCCAGGTAGTGTGAGTACAGACGGGCCTGGAGGGGGGGACAAGGACCCTAAAGCACGGGGCACGGGACGGACGCATAGACAGTGATGCAGTTCCAGCCCTGGAGGCGGTTCTACAGCCCTGCAGCTCCATAAGATGGAATATCCAGCATAGCACGTCACCTTTAAAACGCTTCATATATGAAGGAATATCAACGGTTTAAAATAAAGACTGAACCTCACTGGTTTTTTATCCGCGCAGAGATGATATGAACCAACATACTCACTTCAACCCTGTGTTCATTACACTGAACATGCCTGAATCACACCGGGAACAGACTCAAATAAGCACCATTTGCATCATTTAAATGAAACTATGAGGCCTGGAACAACACATTGTTGAAGGGGGATTATCGAAGCCTCTGTGGAAATTTCAAAAGCCTGTCTGGCCGGTCTGTGCATGTTGTGGTTAACGAAATTAGGCTTTTTTTTGGTGGCAAACCTTCTGCTTTGCCTGGAGCACACTGCCAGCAGGATCCTCCAGCACGCTGTTGGCTGCCAGACTGGCACGGCACCAGCTGCCCGTCACTGGACCCCAGTCACACTAAGATTACATGGATCCATTATATTGGATGTAAAAACCACCTGTCGCAGCACTGGAATATTAAAGTTACTGTTGTATAATGATGTTTCCACCACGCCGCACACATTTCAGCTGCTTTCTTTGATCTCTTGTTTGCAGGTGAAGGTGCACGAGAGCGAGGACAGCATCACGGACCATGAGAGCTTTCACGACAGCCTGCTGAACGTAGAGAAGTGGCTGATGATCATGAAGCAGAAGCTGGAGTCCTTCCACAGCCCCGCAGGAGAGTGGAGCATAGAGGGCCGCCAGCACGAAGCTGAGGTGTGTGTGTGTGTGCGTGTGTGTGTATTTGTGTGTGTGTGCGCGTGTGTGTGAGTGTGTGTCAAAATGAGCATGGAGTAGTGTATAATATAGACTGTATAAAAAATAGATGTTGCATACCCTTCGGGGGTCCGTTCTCTCACCTTGATCCAGTCGTCCTCGCCTACAGGAGTCTCCATCTTGTCAGACTTTGACTCCGCCTCATTTCCTCTGCTCAAAAAAGGGCATGTATGTGACGTTGGGGGGAGGGGCGTACGTCCATCTGGCTGATGTTTACCTCCGAGGAGAAGTGAGGGCCAGAGGCTAGCTGTCAATCAAGACGCCACGCTCCTAATTATTCATAAACTTTAACCTCCAATCAAATAAAAACTAGCCTGGTTGCCAGGTTGGTCAGACCCGGCCCAGTAGCTCCAGGAGACCGGAGTCTGTTTGAGCCTGTTTGAACCCGTCCCCTCCAGAAAATCACAGCATAAAAACAAGGATTAGAGGAGTTTGACTGACAGTTAGCGTTAGCCGTTAGCCGTTCCAGCTAAGTGCAGATGAAAGTGATGTTAGCATCCAGGAGCAGCGTAGCCATGTGGGCGTGCGTTTGAATGGCGTTCCTCTCCTTTCTCTCAGTCCATGGAGTGAATGCTCGGCCTATAGTGACTCTGGTTGTTGCCCGTCTCTGCTCACTCAGCTGCTGGGACAAAGAACGCCCCCTTCACTGAGGCTCCCAAGCAGCTGCAGGATTGGCTAACTCCATTTCACCCAGTGCCAGCCTACAGTAGCTGCACCCAACAACAGGCAACCCTGGCAACCAGCAACGCCCAACGCTATTGGCTGCTACAATGATGAATATAATTCAGACTAAACATATTTTTTATGGAAAAGCAACACTTTCTTTCTTTAAATTTAGCTTTTAATCAATATTCTACATGTTGAACCTGTAATTAGGAGCCTGGCAGCCCACAGTGACCTACAGTGATGAGCCCAGTCGTGAATTTGAATGGGAATACCCGAGAGACTCAAAATGACAGTGTTCATTATGACACTGACCTCCCCGCCGCTCTCACCGCCGCCACCTCTGCATTTCATTATCTCAGAGCTTTGTTACACGACGCTCCGTCACTGTTCAGGAGCGCTGCTCTCTTTTACACTTCAGTGGACATCAAACACACGAAGCAGTGTGCAGAAGCGTTTCTTTAGAGTTCCTTTAGTATCAGCCTAAAACAGACGCTGTGAGAATACAGGAGAGGAGAAACCCGCTCCAACGACACACTGTTGGTTCAGTGTGTTTGCCCGTATTAAACCGCAGCGCGGAGGAGTATGTGCTCTTCACCGCGGATAGGAACGGATGTGTTGAAGTTGGTACTCTTACTCATCCAGCAATGGGAGAGTGATGCAAAGCTGCATTCAGAACAGCATGAATGTGTCTGTTTCTGACCGCATGTTCCCTAAAGTATGTGATTTACATCTTAAACCCAATGTTTCCTGTGTCAGTGCGCTCATATATGTGTGTTTAGCTCAGATCTCCATGACAACACTGAGGGGGAGGGGCTAGTTTTTATTATATCGGAGGTTAAAGTGTATGAATAATTGGGGGCGTGGCCTCTTGAGTGACAGCTAGCCTCTGGCCCTCACTTCTCCTCGGAGGTAAACGTCAGCCAGATGGACGTAGGCCCCTCCCCCCAACGTCACATACATGCCCTTTTTTGGGCAGAGGAAATGAGGCGGAGTCAAAGTCTGACAAGATGGAGACTCCTGTAGGCGAGGACGACTGGATCAAGGTCAGAGAACGGACCTGACGGAGACGCTACGTCTGTTTTTATACAGTATGAGTCTGCAGGACGCCGTATTACAGGGGCGGGACTTCCCACCCCTATGCAAAACCATAAAAATGTGTATTGAACCATGGAGGGTGCACCAAATGGTTGGAAAATATATTGAGAAGCGTGGAGTCCCTACTGATTAATATGAAAATCTACCCGTGCAATGATGTCACACTGTTTGAACTTCACGACTGCGTCAGGGATAAATTAACTCAGTGTGCTTTTCACTTCCTGTCTCTGACCGCCACCTTCGTCCTTGTCCACAGAGAGCACTGGGAGAGTTCCCAGAGAAGGAGCTCCAGCTGCAGCAGATGGAGGTCCAGGGTCAGGGGGTTCTGGAGAGGACCTCAGAGGAGGGGCGGATCCACATTCTGCGAGACATTAAGCGCCTGCGGGAGTCCTGGTTGGCCCTGTACAACATGAGCCTCAATCTTCACAGGTACCTGAAACAACAGGATTATGAGTGGGCTCAGTCCCACTGATCCCTCTGACGGTGTTGTCTACCGGGGACGGGTGCATGTTACTTTAATTACACGATTCTCACGCAAAGAGCAGCAGAAGTTCTGGGTTACATTACTCATTCACTCATTATGGGGCGGCTCATGGTTAAAGTTTGAACGTGTAGAACGATCAGAACGGCTCCATCTAGAGTCTCAAGATCGTCGTCCCAACAACAAAAAAGAAGTCCAGCAGTGGGGTTGCCAAGTTGGTCAGACCCGGCCCAGTAGCTCCAGGAGACCGGAGTGAGAAATTAGAAGTGTTGCTTCAAATGAAATAATTCAAATGTGCTTTGATGCATCAGGCTGACGGGGGATTGAACCTGTGAGTGTCTCTCTTTCTCTGCCAGGCTGCTGGACGGCTCCGCGGAGCACGCCGAGTCTGACCTGTGGGGTGTTGGAGGCCTGTCTGTAGAGCGCACATCCCTGACAACCTTGACGACACAGCTCAGTCGTGGGGAGGGGGACAGTCCGCTCAGGGCGGGGGGCTCCAGCAGCCAGAGAGGCCAACAACAAGACGACCCAGCAGAGACGTATGGAGCCTCGGCCGGCTCCGGACGTGGAAGAGGAGTAAGTCTGGAGGGAGAGGCCGCAGAGGGGCTGGTGACAGGGCAGGGGGGGGGCCTCATTCTGCTTGGGCAAGACCGCAAACATCTCAGCCCATCTAGCACCGGCGAGGACAGTGGACAGGCCTTTAAAGGAGACCGGGTAGATTCCTCTGCCTGGAGCGTCGGCAGCAGAGCCGGCCGGAAAGGTGCGGAAAAGTCCCCCACCGATGGGAGCCCTGACCGGGAGGAATCACCAGGGCGCAGCAGCAGCATGTTGGCTGGAGACGCAGCATTAAACACACGGGTCAGCTACGATGAGAGCAGGACAGGTGGAGGCAGCGTGGAGGCAGGGGAAGGCCGGAGCCCCGGGGGAGGAGCGTTCATGCTGTTCAGGAGGAACCAGAGCGAGCAAGCAGCCACATCACAGACGACGACCACGGTAAGGCCTTTACTCTTACGACTGTACTGTTTGATTATGGGCCATTCTGCTGTTCCAGTTTTTCATGTTTTCCTTGCTACTGTAAGAGATGATTTCATAGATAAGTCAGGGCGCACTCCCACTGTGCCTCCGTCCCGTGCCCCAGCACGTTTCACAGCTAAAGTCTGGTTCCTTTGACCAGTGTGAGTGCAACCGCACCACGTCTAGGAGCGGCACGCTTGCCGTCCACGGCCCGTTTGGGAGAGGTTGGCTTTAGTAAAGCACGTTTGCACGTGTACGAGCACGAGCGTGCGCAGGTGTACGAGCACGAGGCCTACGGCGGTTCTGAGGTCATTTCCTGTGCGCCTGTTGGGACGTAGAAAAAAGAAGGAGGGACCATGCGCGGACATTTCAAACAATGGCGGTGAAAGGTTCACGTTGGTGTGATGCGGAGGTGGAGTGTTTACTGCAGATTTGGTCGATGAAAAGATTCAAAAACAGTCGACAAGACGCACAAAAACTCCGAGGTCTACGGAAAGATCTGGAAACAAAGCCACGCATCGCCATGACGTCATCAATGCGTGTGACGTGTTACGGCGTGATGACGTATAGGCAGCAAGAAGCATTCTCCGAGGCCCAGGTAGTGTGAGTACAAACGGGCCTGGAGGGGGGGACAAGGACCCTAAAGCACGGGGCACGGGACGCACGCACAGTGGGAGGGCGCTCTTACAGCCACGGACGGCACAAGAGTTGGAACCCAGACTCATTTCGGCATCACAGCGCTCTTAAATTAGGTATCGAACGACAGGATTAGTCATAAAGAAATGTTATAGTGAGTCCAGAGCTTAACATTGGTTCCATGATTGATGCAGCATCAGTCGTGAGGTGTTTATTCTGCCGTCTCTTCAGTTGTAGTTGCAGGATATTGATGAACTCTGAGTGGCTGTACTCACCTTTGCACCCATTTTGCACTCGTCTGGCAAAATAATTGAAAATGAAAATCGAAGCACAGAAATCGACCTTTGTCACTGATGGAGTTTTGTACATCAGCCAACTCTCCCCACTCCAAATCCAAGGAGGGCACAAAATGACTGTTTTCTTGTTGATGGTGTGTTTAACGTGTGCCGTGCGAGGCTTTAACGAGTTGTTTGGGGATTTATAGGGCGGCACAGGACGGTACAAGTCCAGGAGTCTGGAGTTTGAGGCCTGGCTGTCCAAAGAGAATGAACTCCTCTCAGGGATCCTCGTCACCAGGGGAGCCACACTCGGCACCAAGGAACTCAGGGTCCGGCAGGAGACGCTCCAGGTCAGTGTCTGTGAAGATGTTTGTGTTTGTAGCCTTCATACATCAGCAGATGTGTCACAGTCAAGCCCCCAACGCCACAGACTGGATAAAAAGAGACGTAGCATCTCCGTCAGGTCCGTTCTCTAACTTGATCCAATCGTCCTCGCCTACAGGAGTCTCCATCTTGTCAGACTTTGACTCCTCTGACCAAAAAGGGCATGTATGTGACATTGGGGGGAGGGGCGTACGTCCATCTGGCTGACGTTTACCTCCGAGGAGAAGTGAGGGCCAGAGGCTAGCTGTCACTCAAGAGGCCACGCCCCTAAAAGCGTCAGTTCTCTGAGTGTCCACTAGGGGCAGGTTTCATAACAGAGCAGTTTCTCATTGAGCCCCATGTTAAACAGGCCGTTTACACAGCATCATTAAACCTGTTTAAGGACAAAAGAACATTCTAGTCGGTGTGTTAAGCTCACATCTCCATGACAACACTGAGGGGGAGGGGCTAGTTTTTATTTTATTGGAGGTTAAAGTTTATGAATAATTAGGGGCGTGGTCTCTTGAGTGACAGCTAGCCTCTGGCCCTCACTTCTCCTCGGAGGTAAACGTCAGCCAGATGGACGTACGCCCCTCCCCCCAATGTCACATACATGCCCTTTTTTGGTCAGAGGAAATGAGGCGGAGTCAAAGTCTGACAAGACGGAGACTCCTGTAGGCGAGGACGACTGGATCAAGTTAGAGAATGGACCCCATCCACTCTAGGAGCCAAAACAATGATCCTGCGCTGATGTGTGAATATTCCTAATGTTAGCGTTCAGTAAACAAACTGATGTTTAGCCACATTATGCTAACCTGTGAGTAACTCATGCTGCTCATCAGTCACACACCAGTTCCCTCTTCTGGTCCAGCGTACCTCAAACCGTGTGCTGTGTCCCTCTGCAGGCTCTGAGGGGTCGAGTGGACTGGGGTCAGGAGCAGTTCCAGCTGTTGCTCCAGGAGCGTGAGAGCAGCGAGGCTGGTTCTGGAGCAGCAGAGGACGTGGGCCTGGAGGAACTCCGCTACCGCTGGATGCTCTACAAGTCCAAACTGAAGGATGTGGGAGAGCTCCGGGTCAGGGCCGGTGCCAAGGTGAGAGGACGTTCATCTTTGCTGAGTCAGTTCATGTACGCACTACGCAATGACCCTGAATGTACCTCAGGCTGTCAGCACCAAACTCATGAGGGTCACATGACTTTCTTAAGGGTGCACTCCCACTGTGCCTCCGTACCGTGCCCCAGCACGTTTCACAGCTAAAGTCTGGTTCCTTTGACCAGTGTGAGTGCAACCGTACCGCGTCTAGGAGCGGCACGCTTGCCGTCCACGGCCCGTTTGGGAGAGGTGGGCTTTAGTAAAGCACGTGCGCACGTGTACGGGCACGAGGCCTACGGCGGTTCTGAGGTCATTTCCTGTGCGCCTGTTGGGACGTAGAAAAAAGAAGGAGGGACCATGCGCGGACATTTCAAACAATGGCGTTGAAAGGTTCACGTTGGTGTGATGCGGAGGTGGAGTGTTTACTGCAGATTTGGTCGATGAAAATAGGGGGAGGGCGCTCTGAGACTAAAGGCCCATTCCCACTCTAGGGTAAATACAGATACGGACCCTTTCATCTGGTCCAGGAGGTGGTCTTGTCCGTCGCATCTGAGCTCACATTCTACATATTCAACGTTTAACTCTGCATTAATAGAAGCTCAGCACATCGTTCCTCTTCTGTACAACGGCGCCCTCTGGTGGGCTCCTGCAGAACGCCACCTGTGCCCCCCCCCCCCCGCTTTTGTTTGCTCTGGTTTCATTTGTGATTGAACCTGATTTTAAACACACTCTGCACGTTCTGATGTGTCTTCACTTCAGTGTGTTGTTGAGGCTCTCCTCCTCTTGGTGCACTGTTGTTTTGTAACCACCAGGTGGCGACGTCACATCATTTAGAGCAGAGGAGTCAAACTCCAGCTCACAGTGGGCCGAGTTTAAAACCTGGGACAAAGTTGCCAAACTCAATATTTCAAATCAAATCAACTTTTATTTTATTTATTTGGTGCTTTTCATACAGAAAGTGTCAAATTACAGAGACGTACAGAAAAAGAGAAACATCAAATAAAATCAGGAGAAGGAAGTTAAAAGAACCCGCAGTCATGCACAGAGACACACACACACGGCCACGCGGACACACACACACACACACACACACCTACACAAACACTAGCTGTCACTACAGAGACATGGCCGGGCAGTGAGACCTGAGGTACAGAGGAGGCTAGAGGAAGCTCCCTTTGGGGGGGGGGGGGGGGGGGCAACCACACCGGGAGAGATCCCAGTCCAAGGTCACAGGGAGCACCGCCACAGAGACCCCCCCAACCCGGGCACCTGGATGTGCTTTATACTCGCGGGCCAGCTCTCACAGAACCTGGATATGATCTTAGGGCCAAATATAATTACACCACGGGCCAGATTTGGCCCACGGGCCTGAGTTTGACACCCCTTACTTAGAGAGTTGCTCAGTGAACCTGCAGATATGGAAGAACCATATAAAACTCAACTGTATGCAACATGACACTGACCTGTCACCTGTAATTATTCTGATGGTACATTTCAGTTGTTGAACAGCAAACGTTGTGAAGTGACTCAGATACTTTGTCTCTCTGCAGAAAGTCCAAACCAAACACGAGGAGCCGCCGACGGAAGAGAAGCTGCAAAAGGTCAGTCACCATCGCTGGGCAGCACATTTGTGGCTCTGCTTAACACTGAGGTTAGGATCACGCAACGGGTCAGGGGTGAAAAGGGTGAGATGGATACGGGGAGGGGGGGGGGGCATGCTTTCGCCCCCTGGAAGTAAATGTTGAATCTTATTTAAAAGCATTAATCTGATGCATTTTGAGAGTTGAATCAATATGAATGTTTAAAAGAGTAACTTTCTATACATTATGGTCCATATGTGCTTTTTGAAAGTTAAAGTTTCTTCTAATCAGACAAGTTAGGACGTCCTCTCCCCGTTTCCTTTCCTTTAGGGTCCTTGTCCCCCCCTCCAGGCCCGTTTGTACTCACACTACCTGGGCCTCGGCGAATGCTTCTTGCTGCCTATACGTCATCACGCCGTAACACGTCACACGCATTGATGACGTCATGGCGATGCGTTGCTTTTCGTACACTTGCAAATGTGCTTTACTAAAGCCCACCTCTCCCAAAAGGGCCGTGGTCAAAGGAGCCAGACTTTAGCGTTGAAAATGTTTGGGCACGGGACGGAGGAACAGTGGGAGTGCGCCCTAATATCGCCCGCCCCTAGGTGAACATCACCCATCATCGTATCGGCCGATAAAACCGTGTATCTCTAGTTTAAGTCCAAACTAGTGTGGTGGAGGATCAGGGAGGGGAAACGCTTGAATTCAAAACGTCTGTGACCGTCTTAAATATCTTTCTGCAAACACTGGACATGTGGGAATGTCCCAGAGCCGAACACCTGACCTGACCACCCAGGACTTGGCATCAAGTGAAGCATATCAAACCCCCCCCCCCCCCCCCCCCCCACATTCATTATGAAGCAGTGGTGAGCAGATGAAAGCCCCCTGCTGACCCCTCCGAACATTCCTGATCTGTTCACACGCTCGTCCCCCGCTCAGGGCTTTTATCAGCCTTTACTCCAGGAGAGGGAGCTCCACTGTGTTATTGATGGTTTGTTGAGTCACTGCATTAAAAATATATATTTTCTCGTGCCCTGAAGCAAAAACAGCCTCCGTTTAGCAGCTTTACCAGATTAATTGATGTGCAGGGAAAACTCTGAAGGTTCAGTTTTTTAAATCCAGAAAACTGAAATGACAGAATCAACAGAATACACCACCTGCAGCTTCATGGTTTTGTAGCAGTAGTAAGAAACAAGTGTATCAGCTCTTTCACCTGTGTTTGCTTTCCCTCTCCCAGTGTTCTCGGTCCGGGTTACTCCCAGATCTGAACCCTCATCTACTGATTAACACAACAATAAAAAGTCACTGAGCTCAAATAAGACTCAGTCTACAGCCCCAGGTCTGTGAGGTTGCACTTAGATTTACAGTGACAATGCTAACATAGCATTCCTGCTAGCTTCCAAACAGATGATCTGCTTCTATCAGTGAGCCTAAACGTGTGTTAAAGTGTCCTCTAGGAGCCGAAACGTGTGCTAAAGTGTCCTCTAGGAGCCGAAACGTGTGCTAAAGTGTCCTCTAGGAGCATAAACGTGTGCTAAAGTGTCCTCTAGGAGCCGAAACTTGTGCCAAAGTGTCCTCTAGGAGCATAAACGTGTGTTAAAGTGTCCTCTAGGAGCATAAACGTGTGTTAAAGTGTCCTCTAGGAGCATAAACGTGTGTTAAAGTGTCCTCTAGGAGCATAAACGTGTGCTAAAGTGCCCTCTAGGAGCTAAAACGTGTGCTAAAGTGTCCTCTAGGAGCATCAACATGTGCTAAAGTGTCCTCTAGGAGCATAAACGTGTGTTAGTGTGTCCTCTAGGAGCATAAACGTGTGCTAAAGCCGGGTGCATTAGTGTTTGATGCTGAGTGACTTCGGTCCACTTTAACACTCACTCCTCTGCAGTGAGGCCGGGGAACGCAGTGTTCAGAAGGTGAGTGAAGAGCGTGGGCGGGAAAAACATGATTCACACAAGTGTGAGAGAGACGGGAGCGAGTGCGTCTCTGAGTGTGTGGGTGAACGGCCTCTGCGTTCTCAGGATCGTCCACATCTCATCAGGTTTTTAAACGTGTTTACAGAGTTTCAGAGAAAACGAATGAACAGAGTCAACAAAGATGAATCTGGACGTGCAGTCGTCAGGGCAGCAGTTCTTTGTAGTTTCATTTATAAGATGCAGCGAAAGAGAAGCCGACTCATTTATAAAAGGCAGAAGAAGAGAAGAGAGATGAACGCGAGGTTCAATCACTGCGATGATGAAATGCAGTGTCGTCCCAAAAGCTCTGATAGAAATCATGATGCTGAGTCAGAAAACAGCAGAAACTAATAAAATAAAATAAAATACAAGCAGCACAATCTGAGGTATTGTATCTGAACTTACCTGTTATACGTATAAACAATCTAATTACCGATAGATACTCCTTTATATATTGATGATTGAATTTGCTTATCATTCATTCAATTCGTCCCGTGCTTTAGGGGCACGGGACGGGGGCTTTAGGAAATGACCTCAGAAGATTCAAAAACAGTCGACAAGACGCACAAAAACTCAGAGGTCTACGGAAAGATCTGGAAACAAAGCCACGCATCGCCATGACGTCATCAATGCGTGTGACGTGTTACGGCGTGATGACGTATAGGCAGCAAGAAGCATTCTCCGAGGCCCAGGTAGTGTGAGTACAAACGGGCCTGGAGGGGGGACAAGGACCCTAAAGCACGGGGCACGGGACGGAGGCACAGTGGGAGGGCGCCCTGAGTCTGGATAGTTTGAGGTGTGTTTCCGTTTGGGTCGAATCCCCAGATTGAGGCGGGTCGATCTCGCCCAAACGCCCCTAATGTGCACGTGAGCCTCTGGAGGGTCCGTGTGTTCCCCTGTGGGAGAGCAGGGACGTGTTTCTCCCCTGAGAGGCGCCGGCTGCTGATTGGACGGAGTTCTCAGCAGGATGTGACATGTGGTCGAACAGACGCCACAACAACACGGAGAAGTAGAGGAGACGCTTTTATCTGAATCCCTCTGGTCACATTTGACCTGAATGGAAACTCCTTTGGATGTAAACTGCCACCTGACTGGTTGGTGGAGGCGTAAAACCACAACATGCTAGTTCTAGTTAGCGATGAAAGCTACATCTGACATGTATGTGTGTGTGTGTGTGTGTTGTCGTTGCAGAAGCCCGGGCTGCTGCAGCGCGTGTGTCGGCTGGCGCTCCCTCTCTGGCTGCTCCTGCTGGCGCTGCTGCTCCTGGCCTTCCTGCTGCCCCTCATGGACGAAGGCAGCAGCTGCTCCCTCTCCAACAACTTCGCCCGATCCTTCAACATCATGCTCCGCTACGACGGACCGCCCCCCACATAAGAGGACCTCGTCCCTCTCTCCGGCAGCGGCTGACGCTCTGATGGACCACAGCTAACGTAGGAGACGTTGACCCCTGTCCTCTGATCATCGTGCGTCACCGCAACACAACCTTCAGTTCGATCCAAAGGCTTCGCAGCAAACCTGACACTCGTCAGTCTCGCTAATCGCTTTGCTAACACCGCTGATGCTTTCACATCTTCCTATTAGGATGCACCTCCGTCTGTGGAGGAGGCCGTAACCAAACAGTCCCAACACGACCACGGAAGTTCACAGAATTATAAACTTTATAAACTGTAGCAGCAACAACAACTTTATCAGCTTCGCTCCGGTCGAACGACAGAAAACACGCCTCTACGCGCTCGTGGAGCCTGGTGTTTGTTTCCCAACAAGCCACAGCGCCCGTATCTTCCTGTTTACAGTTCGTGCACACGCTACGGACCCCCCCCCCCCGATCATGTTACAATATCACAGGCCTCAAGCTAGCATACACTAAATGACGTTAGCAGTTGCTATCTCTGAGTGAGTTAGCCTAGCTCCATGTAGCATTTACTCCATGCTGTTTATTGATGAGAGAAGACAAAGGGCGCGTTTACAGGAAACTGGTGCACGTGCACTGACGAGCACTCAATGGGAGGGAGGGAGGGGCTCGGTGGTAGAGGGGGAGGGGCTCTGTCAAAGAGGGGGAGGGGCGTGAGAGTTGGAAACATTCAAAATTCGTCTGAATCAACTCCAACTCACTGCAGTTTTAAATATGGGAGTCGGCTTTTATTGAGACAAATCCTCTAAATCATGAAATCACTTTGCTTTAATAATCAAAACAACTCATCATCAGTGCTTGTTGAAGTCACTTTACGTGTGTTTACACCAAAAGGTTTACATATTTTTATTTCTACAAACCAATTAATTCAGTTTGAAACTATTTTTTAATTCACAAAAACCAACAAATCTCTTTAAAACATTAAATGATTCTGAAACGTGCGAGTTTTTCTCATCGGACAAGAAAAATCATCTTTTTCAACGCAAACAAAAGGAGAAACAAATAAATATAAGTGTAAATATAATGACTGTTTAAGTCCAAACCAAAGACCGCGGACACTTTATCACTTTGAATGACGTACAAACTTCCTCCCTGAGCTAAACTCATGTTTCAGCTAATGTTGTGCTAATGCTAATGCTACGTGCAATGCTAACACGGTGCTTTACACTTTAATTATGTTGAAGCTGTTTTAAAGATTTTAAGGCCAAAAATGACTTTGTGTTCCTGATGTAATGAAGTCAACCCGGACTCACAACGTTCACAGAGAGAGCGACCCCTCTGACTGAGCAGGGACGGGGAGAGAGGATGTTACAAACATCACTTTCATCTGCACTTAGCTGGAACGGCTAACGCTAACGCTAACGCTAACTGTCAGTCAAACTCCTCTAATCCTTGTTTGGATGCTGTGATTTTCTGGAGGGGACGGGTTCAAACAGGCTCAAACAGACTCCGCTCTCCTGGAGCTACTGGGCCGGGTCTGACCAACCTGGCAACCCCACTGCTGGACTTCTTTTTTGTTGTTGAGATGACGATCTGGAGACTCTAGAGGAAGCTTCTCTTCTCATTCAACACATTCAACCTTTTACTGCAGCTTTAGTTTGGAATTGAAAGAGGAAGAAGAAGAAGTTCTCCACTTTCTCTCGGCTCTAAAGAGAAAAGTGCGTCCACGTTAGGACCGATGTGCTTTTAGTCTGATTTTAGATTCAGCTGAGAGGGAACAGAAGTCTGTTGAGTCTGAAGCAGAGCTGCTGTTTGAGTCAGTCAGACACGAACCCTGGTCGTGAACGACACCGTAGCACCATAGCTGTTGTGCGTCTGCCGTCGCTCTGCCTCACTTCCGCGTTTCCCTTCAGTCGTTCAGCGAATTTTAATCAAACTTTTGAGACGTGGTGCGAGAGTAAATCTGTTCGGTGTGGAGGGAATGAAGGAGACTGCAGCGCTGCACGTGACTGTAAACCTCCAGCAAACAGCAGAAGACGTAGATGTTATAACTGGGTTTTAATGGTTCTGTCGAGACTCGTTATGGGAATACGCGCGAAGACGCGGACGCCAGAAACAGCTGAACGTCAGTAAAATGCTCCTACATCAGGACTTTTGCGGTAAAGGTAGAGGTAGAGGTGCACGTCCTGTGTTTCCCAGTCAGCATCAACTCTTTTTACACAAATGCAAAAATCATCTCAAGCAAAATGCTCGTGAAAACACTCGGATGCAGACACGGTTCTATAACCTTCATGTATTTATCTATAAAACAACAACTTCTAAATATATTTACTCACTTTTTATTCATGCAACAATAATAATTACGTTTGTATTTCATATATTTAACGGTTTCAGTAGATTCAGTATTTCTGTTTTCCATCGTTTAGTTTTGCAGACAATCAGCAAAGTGTGTGTGCGTGTGCGTGTGCATGCGAATGTGTGTGTGTGTGTGTGTGCATGCGAATGTGTGTGTGTGTGTGTGTGCATGCGAATGTGTGTGTGTGTGTGTGTGTGTCTCATATCATTGAAGACATGGAGTCACTTTGGCTTTGAAGTTTATCCACTTAAAGTGTAATTCCGGTGTAAAATCATTGTCTTTTTCGACAAAAACAAAGTTTTTATCTAAATATTAAGGTAGAAATCCAGGAGAGATGCTAACAGCCGGACGTGGCTAACAGTGATTAGCTCGGGGCAGCACGGTGAAGGCATTCAAAGGTCTTTTTTAACCACTAATGCTGCTGAAAATAACAGCAAACCTCTGCAGGGCACGGTACGGATGGACAGTGGGAGTGCGCCCTTAAAAACACTCTTTAATAAACTCTGGCTTCACTAACTACGCTGATGATGCTTTGTTGTGTGTGTAGGGACTCTTCTCATGCTGCTGCAGAGGTTTGCTGTTATTTTCAGCAGCATTAGTGGTTAAAAAAGACCTTTGAATGCCTTCACCGTGCTTTAAAAACGACGTTAGCGACTCTTAATTCTCCGTTAATCGTTCATACACAGAAATAAACGTCTCTGTGGATCATGTGATGCACTCGGTGTTTGTGTTTATTCAGCATGTAGCGTCAGAAACACTCCCGCCCGCTGTGCAGCCGTTGTGTCACCAGGTGAAATAGAAGGTTAAGTGTGTGCTCAGTAAACTGCACGGTGCTCGTGTGCGTTGCAACGCGGGGCTCAGATCCGACTTTGTGTCCATTGATACTTTTATGCAACAGCTTGAATCTCCTGAGTGTGTGTGTGTGTGTGTGTGTGTGTGTGTGTGCGTGTGTGTGTGTGTGTGCGTGTGTGTGTGTGTGTGTGCGTGTAAACTCGTTATGCAAAGTGTTTTAATCTCCAGCTCTCACGTGTGCAGGTGATCGACGGGAGCTTTGTTTTTGTAAAAATTGTTAAAATTCTGTTTTATTATTTAGTTTTGAAGCCGAAGAAAAGCGTCTTCTTACTGAAGAGAGTTCGTGTTTAACCTTTGTTTTTTATTCTGACGAAATAAAAATGCAGTTTGAATATCGTGTGTGTGTCGTTTGTGTGTCTTTTGTGTTTTTAACATTTCAAGAATTCCACTTCCTGTTTGTGTGAAGCGAAACCAAAAGAAGAAGAATTCCTTTATTCGCCCAAGCAGTTGGGACAGGGACTCGAACCAGCGACCCCTCCGGTTCCTAGACAAGTCACTTATGGACTGAGCTACTGCCACCCCCAGAGACAGATGTAGCGTCTCCTTCAGGTCCGTTCTCTAACTTGATCCAGTCGTCCTCGCCTACAGGAGTCTCCATCTTGTCAGTCTTTGACTCCGCCTCATTCCCTCTGACCAAAAAAGGGCATGTATGTGACGTTGGGGGGAGGGGCGTACGTCCATCTGGCTGACGTTTACCTCCGAGGAGAAGTGAGGGCCAGAGGCTAGCTGTCACTCAAGAGGCCACGCCCCTAATTATCCATAAACTTTAACCTCCAATAAAATAAAAACTAGCCCCTCCCCCTCAGTGTTGTCATGGAGATATGACCTTAACACACAGACTAGAATGTTCTTTTGTCCTTAAACAGGTTTAATGATGCTGTGGAAACGGCCTGTTTAACATGGGGCTCAATGAGAAACTGCTCTGTTATGAAACCTGCCCCTAGTGGACACTCAGAGAACTGACGCTGACGGAGCTTCCTGATTGGATCAAACAGGAAGTCTCTCTCTCTGTGGGCGGGGCTTGTTCAGCCCTTGTATGTAGGGGTAGAGGCGTCTCAGTTCCCCCTGACATCGTTCAAACAGAGATTTTTTCAGACCCAGACTCCAAACAGGGCTTAAGATGGAATCCAAAGATTAATGTCACACACAAATGTTAGGGTCGCCGGTTCGAGTCCCTGTGTGGGCCATGCACATTATACTGTGAAAGTGGACGCCGAAGTAAGTCTTGTGTTATTTCATGTTTCTGCTGCTTCCACAGGCTGTGTGTGTGTGTGTGTGTGTGTGTGTGTGTGTGTGTGTGTGTGTGTGTGTGTGTGTGTGTGTGTGTGTGTGTGTGTGTGTGTGTGTGTGTGTGTGTGTGTGTGTGTGTGTGTGTGTGTGTGTGTGTGTGTGTGTGTGTGTGTGTGTGTGTGTGTGTGTGTGTGTGTGTGTGTGTGTGTGTGTGTGTGTGTGTGTGTGTGTGTGTGTGTGTGTGTGTGTGTGTGTGTGTGTGTGTGTGTGTGTGTGTGTGTCCTCCTACGCTGCTCTCACCCACCGAGCTGTGCTGCAATCTGGAGCTCACACTCTGCCAGAAACATCAGAGCTGCTCCACAAAGAAGCTTCCGGTCCTCATCGATCTGCAGCTTTAACACACGTTTATGCTCCTAGAGGACACTTTAGGACACGTTTATGCTCCTAGAGGACACTTTAACACACGTTTATGCTCCTAGAGGACACTTTAGCACACGTTTATGCTCCTAGAGGACACTTTAACACACGTTTATGCTCCTAGAGGACACTTTAACACACGTTTTCGCTCCTAGAGAACACTTTAGCACACGTTTATGCTCCTAGAGGACACTTTAGGACACGTTTATGCTCCTAGAGGACACTTTAACACACATTTATGCTCCTAGAGGACACTTTAACACACGTTTATGCTCCTGGAGGACACTTTAACACACGTTTATGCTCCTAGAGGACACTTTAACACACGTTTATGCTCCTAGAGGACACTTTAACACACGTTTATGCTCCTAGAGGACACTTTAACACACGTTTATGCTCCTAAGAGACACTTTAGCACATGTTTATGCTCCTAGAGGACACTTTAACACACGTTTATGCTCCTGGAGGACACTTTAACACACGTTTATGCTCCTAGAGGACACTTTAACACACGTTTATGCTCCTAGAGGACACTTTAACAGTGAACTTTTTTAAAAGACCTTACAAATGTTTCCTTCCTTTTTAGAGAATCCACGTTTCTGCCCGACTTTAGATTTTAGATTTGACGGTGCATCGTAAACCGTGTCGGCCATGTTGTTCGTCTTCACAAGCGACCATGGCAACACTCAATACACTTTAACGTTATATACTGTCGTCAATGTGAGTCCTGTGACCCTTACGTTGACCTTTGACCTTTGACGTGAGTGGAGACACTGTGCAGAAGCAGCAAAGCTTCAGTCGACAGGTTCAGAACTTCATAATCAGCGATGGCCCGGGTCATCCGCGCATCTTTAGGGTTGAAACCAGCGTCTGAGGAGCACCGGTGCATCTTTAGGGTTGAAACGAGCGTCTGAGGAGCGCCGGTGCATCGTTACACGGTTCAGTCCCGGCTCACGCTGGTGTTACGGGGGAGCATCGAGCCTGAACAGGTTTGGTCTCTTCCAATCATCCAAACCACAGACGTGTGTCCGTCTGCGCCCACGCCTCTCCGCCCTGCAGCTCCACGACTGTCTGTCAGTGTGAAGTGGAGAACATTCTTCACTGATTGATCCTCGTTTCCTTCGCGGTGACAGCGCACAGACGCCAGACGCAGCTTCAGTCTGGACGCAGATGAACACGTCACAGCTCTGCACGTTCACTGTGAAGCCGCGTTCAGCTGCTGTTGTTTTAGTAACGTGCAAACAGTGAAACACGGGAACAATTTCAGTAGGAGAAAGAACAACAGCAATAATAATGATAATTTGGTTGACATTCATATACTTCAAGAGCTGATCATTAAAGGACAAACTCAAATACGTATTAGTTTATGCTCCTAGAGGACACTTTAACACACGTTTATGCTCCTAGAGGACACTTTAACACACGTTTATGCTCCTAGAGGACACTTTAACACACGTTTATGCTCCTAGAGGACACTTTAGCACACGTTTATGCTCCTAGAGGACACTTTAACACACGTTTATGCTCCTAGAGGACACTTTAACACACGTTTTGGCTCCTAGAGGACACTTTAGCACACGTTTATGCTCCTAGAGGACACTTTAACACATGTTTATGCTCCTAGAGGACACTTTAGCACACGTTTATGCTCCTACTTTAACACACGTTTATGCTCCTAGAGGACACTTTAGCACACGTTTATGCTCCTAGAGGACACTTTAACACACGTTTATGCTCCTAGAGGACACTTTAGCACACGTTTATGCTCCTAGGACACTTTAACACACGTTTATGCTCCTAGAGGACACTTTAGCACACGTTTAGGCTCCTAGAGGACACTTTAGCACACGTTTATGCTCCTAGAGGACACTTTAACACACGTTTATGCTCCTAGAGGACACTTTAACACACGTTTATGCTCCTAGAGGACACTTAAGCACACGTTTATGCTCCTAGAGGACACTTTAGCACACGTTTAGGCTCCTAGAGGACACTTTAGCACACGTTTATTCTCCTAGAGGACACTTTAACACACGTTTATGCTCCTAGAGGACACTTTAGCACACGTTTATGCTCCTAGAGGACACTTTAACACACGTTTATGCTCCTAGAGGACACTTTAGCACATGTTTATGGTCCTAGAGGACACTTTAGCACACGTTTATGCTCCTAGAGGACACTTTAACACACGTTTATGCTCCTAGAGGACACTTTAGCACACGTTTAGGCTCCTAGAGGACACTTTAGCACACGTTTATGCTCCTAGAGGACACTTTAACACACGTTTATGCTCCTAGAGGACACTTAAGCACACGTTTATGTTCCTAGAGGACACTTTAACACACGTTTATGCTCCTAGAGGACACTTTAACACACGTTTATGCTCCTAGAGGACACTTTAACACACGTTTATGCTCCTAGAGGACACTTAAGCACACGTTTATGCTCCTAGAGGACACTTTAGCACACGTTTATGCTCCTAGAGGACACTTTAGCACACGTTTATGCTCCTAGAGGACACTTTAACACACGTTTATGCTCCTAGAGGACACTTTAACACACGTTTTGGCTCCTAGAGGACACTTTAGCACACGTTTATGCTCCTAGAGGACACTTTAGCACACGTTTATGCTCCTAGAGGACACTTTAACACATGTTTATGCTCCTAGAGGACACTTTAGCACACGTTTATGCTCCTACTTTAACACACGTTTATGCTCCTAGAGGACACTTTAGCACACGTTTATGCTCCTAGAGGACACTTTAACACACGTTTATGCTCCTAGAGGACACTTTAACGCACGTTTAGGCTCCTAGAGGACACTTTATCACACGTTTATGCTCCTAGAGGACACTTTAACACACATTTATGCTCCTAGAGGACACTTTAGCACACGTTTATGCTCCTAGAGGACACTTTAACACACGTTTATGCTCCTAGAGGACACTTTAGCACACATTTTGGCTCCTAGAGGACACTTTAGCACACGTTTAGGCTCATAGAGGACACTTTAACACACTTTTTGCCCACCAACCCCCAATGTACCGCAAACACATTTACCTCAAACGCCTTCACCGCAAACGCCTTTACCTCAAACACCTTTACCTCAAACACCTTTACCTCAAACACCTTTACCTCACACACCTTTACCTCAAACACCTTTACCTCACACACCTTTACCTCAAACACCTTTACCTCAAACACCTTTACCGCAGACGCCTTTACCTCAAACACCTTTACCTCAAACGCCTTTACCTCAAACGCCTTTACCGCAGACGCCTTTACCTCAAACGCCTTTACCTCACACACCTTTACCTCACACACCTTTACCTCAAACACCTTTACCGCAAACACATTTACCTCAAACACCTTTACCGCAAATACCTTTACCTCAAACACCTTTACCTCACACACCTTTACCTCAAACACCTTTACCTCAAACACCTTTACCTCAAACACCTTTACCTCACACACCTTTACCTCAAACACCTTTACCTCAAACACCTTTACCTCACACACCATTACCTCACACACCTTTACCTCAAAAACCTTTACCTCAAACACCTTTACCTCAAACACCTTTACCTCAAACACCTTTACCGCAAACGCCTTTACCTCAAACACCTTTACCTTAAACACCTTTACCGCAAATACCTTTACCTCAAACACCTTTACCTCAAACGCCTTTACCTCAAACACCTTTACCGCGGACCCCTTTACCGCAAACACCTTTACCTCAAACGCCTTTACCGCAAACGCCTTTACCTCAAACACCTTTACCGCAGACACCTTTACCGCAAACACCTTTACCTCAAACGCATTTACCTCAAACACCTTTACCGCAAACGCCTTTACCTCAAACACCTTTACCTCAAACACCTTTACCTCAAACACCTTTACCGCAAACACCTGTACCTCAAACGCCTTTACCGCAAACGCCTTTACCGCAAACACCTTTACCTCAAACACCTTTACCTCAAACACCTTTACCGCAAACACCTTTACCGCAAACACCTTTACCTCAAACACCTTTACCTCAAACACCTTTACCGTAAACACCTTTACCGCAAACACCTTTACCGCAAACACCTTTACCTCAAACACCTTTACCGCAAACGCCTTTACCTCAAACACCTTTACCTCAAACACCTTTACCTCACACACCTTTACCTCAAACACCTTTACCTCAAACACCTTTACCGCAAATACCTTTACCTCAAACACCTTTACCTCAAACACCTTTACCTCAAACACCTTTACCTCAAACACCTTTACCTCACACACCTTTACCTCAAACACCTTTACCTCAAACACCTTTACCGCAAATACCTTTACCTCAAACACCTTTACCGCAAACACCTTTACCTCAAACACCTTTACCGCAAACACCTTTACCTCAAACACCTTTACCTCAAACACCTTTACCTCAAACACCTTTACAGCAAACACCTTTACCTCAAACACCTTTACCGCAAACACCTTTACCTCAAACATGTCACCGCAAACACCTTTACCGCAAACACCTTTACCTCAAACACCTTTACCGCAAACACCTTTACCTCAAACACGTCACCGCAAACACCTTTACCGCAAATACCTTTACCTCAAACACCTTTACAGCAAACACCTTTACCGCAAACACCTTTACCTCAAACACGTCACCGCAAACGCCTTTACCGCAAACACCTTTACCTCAAACACCTTTACCTCAAACACGTCACCGCAAACACCTTTACCGCAAATACCTTTACCTCAAACACCTTTACCGCAAACACCTTTACCTCAAACACCTTTACCTCAAACACCTTTACCTCAAACACCTTTACCGCAAATACCTTTACCTCACACACCATTACCTCACACACCTTTACCTCAAAAACCTTTACCTCAAACACCTTTACCTCAAACACCTTTACCTCAAACACCTTTACCGCAAACGCCTTTACCTCAAACACCTTTACCTTAAACACCTTTACCGCAAATACCTTTACCTCAAACACCTTTACCTCAAACGCCTTTACCTCAAACACCTTTACCGCGGACCCCTTTACCGCAAACACCTTTACCTCAAACGCCTTTACCGCAAACGCCTTTACCTCAAACACCTTTACCGCAGACACCTTTACCGCAAACACCTTTACCTCAAACGCATTTACCTCAAACACCTTTACCGCAAACGCCTTTACCTCAAACACCTTTACCTCAAACACCTTTACCTCAAACACCTTTACCTCAAACACCTTTACCTCAAACACCTTTACCGCAAATACCTTTACCTCAAACACCTTTACCTCAAACACCTTTACCTCAAACGCCTTTACCTCAAACGCCTTTACCTCAAACACCTTTACCTCAGACACCTTTACCTCAAACGCCTTTACCTCAAACGCCTTTACCTCAAACACCTTTACCTCAAACACCTTTACCTCAAACACCTTTACCTCAAACACCTTTACCGCAGACACCTTTACCTCAAACACCTTTACCTCAAACACCATTACCTCAAACTTCTTTACCTCAAACACCTTTACCTCAAACACCTTTACCTCAAACACCTTTACCTCAAACACCTTTACCTCAAACACCTTTACCTCAAACACCTTTACCTCAAACACCTTTACCTCAAACACCTTTACCTCAAACACCTTTACCTCAAACGCCTTTACCTCAAACGCCTTTACCTCAAACACCTTTACCTCAAACACCTTTACCGCAAACACCTTTACCGCAAACGCCTTTACCTCAAACGCCTTTACCTCAAACACCTTTACCTCAAACGCCTTTACCGCAAACGCCTTTACCGCAAACGCCTTTACCTCAAACACCTTTACCTCAAACGCCTTTACCTCAAACACCTTTACCTCAAACACCTTTACCTCAAACGCCTTTACCTCAAACACCTTTACCGCAAACGCCTTTACCTCAAACACCTTTACCTCAAACGCCTTTACCTCAAACACCTTTACCTCAAACACCTTTACCTCTAACACCTTTACCTCAAACACCTTTACCTCAAACACCTTTACCTCAAACACCTTTACCTCAAACACCTTTACCTCTAACACCTTTACCTCAAACACCTTTACCTCAAACACCTTTACCTCAAACACCTTTACCTCTAACACCTTTACCTCAAACACCTTTACCGCAAACACCTTTACCTCAAACACCTTTACCGCAATTACCTTTACCTCATTTTTAGATGAACATTGTTGTTGATTTCCATGTTTGACAGTAGTTTGCTTGAGGTTTCGCTGCGTTTGCTGCACGATGACGCCACAGAATGAGCTCAGTGTGTGTGCAGTCGAGTGTCGACTTGTTCTTCCTCTAAGTGTGTGTGTGTGTGTGTGTCTGTGTGTGTGTGTGTGTGTGTGTGTTCAGGCAGTCACACAACAGATGGACAGGGAGATGAGCACTGTGGTTGTGACAGGAAGTAGGAAGGAGAGGAATGTGTGTGTGTGTGTGTGTGTGTGTGTGTGTGTGTGTGTGTGTGTGTGTGTGTGTGTGTGTGTGTGTGTGTGTGTGTGTGTGTGTGTGTGTGTGTGTGTGTGTGTGTGTGTGTGTGTGTGTGTGTGTGTGTGACTGGATGAACTCGTTTCTGGTTTCTTCAGTTCTTCCTCGTCGTTCCCGTTTATCGACACACTGAGAGGAGCCCACTGACCCTGGACCCTCGTGTGTGTGCGTGTGCGTGTGTGTGTGTGTGTGTGTGTGTGTGTGTGTGTGTGTGTGTGATCTCCTCTCCGGTCCTGGGGGTCTGGTTCAGACTTGGATGCTGACTGAGTTTCAGATTATGCGTTAGAGCCTCTCTCTTTACGCGGCCTCCTCTCGTCTGCGGCATTCTCCGCATTCCCACGGTCAATTACAAGGCCGATGCACTTACGGAGAGAAGCTGCAGACACCAGCGGAGTCAACGAACCCAACACAAGTACGAGACCCAGAGCCCCGTCCAACTCCAGGAGCCAGACGACAGCAGGGGGACGTCTTTAGCTCGGTCACTGATCGTCTGATAAATATTATGCTGCAAACGAACTCTGGCTTTTTAAACACATCACTGCAGATGATGTCGACTTCTGACCATTCAACGATTAGGGCAGCGGTCCACTGCTGTCACCTTTAGGCTCCTAGAGGACACTTTAGCACACGTTTATGCTCCTAGAGGACACTTTAACACACGTTTATGCTCCTAGAGGACACTTTAGCACACGTTTATGCTCCTAGAGGACACTTTAACACACGTTTATGCTCCTAGAGGACACTTTAACACACGTTTATGCTCCTAGAGGACACTTTAGCACACGTTTATGCTCCTAGAGGACACTTTAACACACGTTTATGCTCCTAGAGGACACTTTAGCACACGTTTATGCTCCTAGAGGACACTTTAACACACGTTTATGCTCCTAGAGGACACTTTAACACACGTTTATGCTCCTAGAGGACACTTTAACACATGTTTATGCTCCTAGAGGACACTTTAACACACGTTTATGCTCCTAGAGGACACTTTAACACACGTTTATGTTCCTAGAGGACACTTTAGCACACGTTTATGCTCCTAGAGGACACTTTAACACACGTTTATGCTCCTAGAGGACACTTTAACACACGTTTATGCTCCTAGAGGACACTTTAACACACGTTTATGCTCCTAGAGGACACTTTAGCACACGTTTATGCTCCTAGAGGACACTTTAACACACGTTTAGGCTCCTAGAGGACACTAACACACGTTTATGCTCCTAGAGGACACTTTAACACACGTTTATGCTCCTAGGGGACACTTTAGCACACGTTTTGGCTCCTAGAGGACACTTTAGCACACGTTTATGCTCCTACAGGACACTTTAACACACGTTTAGGCTCCTAGAGGACACTTTAACACACGTTTATGCTCCTAGAGGACACTTAAACACACGTTTATGATCCTAGAGGACACTTTAACACACGTTTAGGCTCCTAGAGGACACTTTAACACACGTTTATGCTCCTAGAGGACACTTTAGCACACGTTTAGGCTCCTAGAGGACACTTTAACACACGTTTATGCTCCTAGAGGACACTTTAACACACGTTTATGCTCCTAGAGGACACTTTAGCACACGTTTATGCTCCTAGAGGACACTTTAACACACGTTTATGCTCCTAGAGGACACTTTAACACACGTTTATGCTCCTAGAGGACACTTTAGCACACGTTTATGCTCCTAGAGGACACTTTAACACACGTTTATGCTCCTAGAGGACACTTTAACACACGTTTATGCTCCTAGAGGACACTTTAGCACACGTTTATGCTCCTAGAGGACACTTTAACACACGTTTATGCTCCTAGAGGACACTTTAACACACGTTTATGCTCCTAGAGGACACTTTAGCACACGTTTATGCTCCTAGAGGACACTTTAACACACGTTTATGCTCCTAGAGGACACTTTAACACACGTTTATGCTCCTAGAGGACACTTTAACACACGTTTATGCTCCTAGAGGACACTTTAACACACGTTTTGGCTCCTAGAGGACACTTTAACACACGTTTTGGCTCCTAGAGGACACTTTAACACACGTTTTGCTCCACCCCCTCATGCACGCAAGTTTTCCTGTCTCATCTCAAGAGGATCTCAGATTTTCGTGCCTCTGGCGGCGTAACTTTGATGGATCTTCTTGATCTCTGCGGCTTTGATCAGAGGGAAAAACTCATTTTTAATCCGTTTCTTTGCGATTTAAGAGAAACAGGGAGAGAAACTGCTCCAGGATCCCCCGATTGAGTTTCTCAAAGACAAAAACACCTTTTTTTTTACGCCTCTGAACCCAAACTGTCGCGGATTCTGTCTCAGAAATGTCACCTGAACTTTAAGGTGCGTTCACTTCAGTGGCTCCAGAACATGATGATGATAACTCTGCTCTCTGAGATCCTTACGTAACAGCTGCCTCTGCTTCATGGATTCATATCTGATATTAATACAGTATCTGTGTGGGCCGGGGACTGGGCTGCTAGAGGAGGCAGAGAAGAACCGCTGAAGTGCGTTAAAGTGGGTCAGCAGAGGATGTGCCGCTCTCTCAGCATCGACCTCGGTCTCATCGCTGGTTATTTATAGGAAGCTCCGTTTGTGTTTCAGCTGCTGTGGATTTCTACATGTGGGTTAAAGTGTGTGGGCTGCTCCTTTAACAGAAAACACACTGAGACATGAGGCACGCAGCGCGTAGAGTCTCTCTCCATCAGGTAACGTCAGGTTCATCACTGTATATGTTTATGCTCCTAGAGGACACTTTAGCACACGTTTATGCTCCTAGAGGACACTTTAACACACGTTTATGCTCCTAGAGGACACTTTAGCACACGTTTATGCTCCTAGAGGACACTTTAACACACGTTTATGCTCCTAGAGGACACTTTAGCACACGTTTATGCTCCTAGAGGACACTTTAACACACGTTTATGCTCCTAGAGGACACTTTAGCACATGTTTATGCTCCTAGAGGACACTTTAACACACGTTTATGCTCCTAGAGGACACTTTAGCACACGTTTATGCTCCTAGAGGACACTTTAACACACGTTTATGCTCCTAGAGGACACTTTAGCACATGTTTATGCTCCTAGAGGACACTTTAGCACACGTTTATGCTCCTAGAGGACACTTTAGCACACGTTTATGCTCCTAGAGGACACTTTAGCTCACGTTTATGCTCCTAGAGGACACTTTAACACATGTTTATGCTCCTAGAGGACACTTTAGCTCACGTTTATGCTCCTAGAGGACACTTTAACACACGTTTATGCTCCTAGAGGACACTTTAAGACACGTTTATGCTCCTAGAGGACACTTTAGCACACGTTTATGCTCCTAGAGGACACTTTAACACACGTTTATGCTCCTAGAGGACACTTTAACACACATTTATGCTCCTAGAGGACACTTTAACACACGTTTTAAGACCTTACAAATGTTTCCTTCCTTTTTAGAGAATCCACGTTTCTGCCCGACTTTAGATTTTAGATTTGACGGTGCATCGTGTCGGCCATGTTGTTCGTCTACACAAGCAACTATGGCAACACTCAATACCATCTTAACATTATATACTGTCGTCAGTGTGAGTCCTGTGACCCTTACGTTGACCTTTAACCTTTGACCAGAGTGGAGACACTGTGCAGAAGCAGCAAAGCTTCAGTCGACAGGTTCAGAACTTCATAATCCGCCATAGCCCAGGTCATCCGTGCATCTTTAGGGTTGAAACCAGCGTCTGAGGAGCGCCGGTGCATCTTTAGGGTTGAAACCAGCGTCTGAGGAGCGCCGGTGCATCTTTAGGGTTGAAACCAGCGTCTGAGGAGCGCCGGTGCATCGTTACAAGGTTCAGTCCTGGCTCACGCTGGTGTTACGGGGGAGCATCGAGCCTGAACAGGTTTGGTCTCTTCCAATCATCCAAACCACAGACGTGTGTCCGTCTGCGCCCACGCCTCTCCGCCCTGCAGCTCCACGACTGTCTGTCAGTGTGAAGTGGAGAACATTCTTCACTGATTGATCCTCGTTTCCTGCGCGGTGACGGCGCACAGACGCCAGACGAGCTTCAGTCTGGACGCAGATGAACACGTCACAGCTCTGCACGTTCACTGTGAAGCCGCGTTCAGCTGCTGTTGTTTTAGTAACGTGCAAACAGTGAAACACGGGAACAATTACACAAGTAGGAGAAAGAACAACAGCAATAATAATGATAATTTCATGGCCTTTTTAAAGGACAGGGGCAAAAAGGGAAAAAAGAGGCACATAAAGCGCTTCCTCGTCACTGAAGAGGACACTTTAACACACGTTTATGCTCCTAGAGGACACTTTAACACACGTTTATGCTCCTAGAGGACACTTTAACACAAGTTTATGCTCCTAGAGGACACTTTAACACACGTTTATACTCCTAGAGGACACTTTAGCACAGGTTTATGCTCCTAGAGGACACTTTAACACAAGTTTTGGCTCCTAGAGGACACTTTAACACACGTTTATGCTCCTAGAGGACACTTTAACACAAGTTTTGGCTCCTAGAGGACACTTTAACACACGTTTATGCTCCTAGAGGACACTTTAACACAAGTTTTGGCTCCTAGAGGACACTTTAACACACGTTTATGCTCCTAGAGGACACTTTAGCACACGTTTATGCTCCTAGAGGACACTTTAACACACGTTTATGCTCCTAGAGGACACTTTAACACAAGTTTTGGCTCCTAGAGGACACTTTAACACACGTTTATGCTCCTAGAGGACACTTTAACACACGTTTATGCTCCTAGAGGACACTTTAACACAAGTTTTGGCTCCTAGAGGACACTTTAACACACGTTTATGCTCCTAGAGGACACTTTAACACACGTTTATGCTCCTAGAGGACACTTTAGCACACGTTTATGCTCCTAGAGGACACTTTAACACACGTTTATGCTCCTAGAGGACACTTTAACACACGTTTATGCTCCTAGAGGACACTTTAACACACGTTAAGGCTCCAGGACACTCTAACACACGTTTATGCTGCTAGAGGACACTTTAGCACACGTTTAGGCTCCTAGAGGACACTTTAACACACGTTTAGGCTCCTAGAGGACACTTTAACACACGTTTAGGCTCCTAGAGGACACTTTAACACACGTTTATGCTCCTACACTTTAACACACGTTTATGCTCCTAGAGGACACTTTAGCACACGTTTATGCTCCTAGAGGACACTTTAACACACGTCTATGCTCCTAGAGGACACTTTAGCACATGTTTATGCTCCTAGAGGACACTTTAGCACACGTTTATGCTCTTAGAGGACACTTTAACACACGTTTATGCTCCTAGAGGACACTTTAACACACGTTTATGCTCCTAGAGGACACTTTAACACACGTTTATGCTCTTAGAGGACACTTTAACACACGTTTATGCTCTTAGAGGACACTTTAACACACGTTTATGCTCCTAGAGGACACTTTTTCAACAATTGGACTATCGTGGTTGTTGCTACAATTGTAAATAATAATAATTTTAATTGTATTGCACTTTACAGTCGAGAGAGGGAGAGAGAGAGAGAGGGAGAGAGAGAGAGAGAGAGAGAGAGAGAGAGAGAGAGAGAGAGACTAGAGAGACTAGAGAGAGAGAGAGAGAGAGAGAGAGAGAGAGAGAGGGCGGGGGAGGTGGGCGGTCTCTCGGAAGCAGCCTCCAGGTGCTGCGGCTCTTCCTGCCCCTGTTCCCCGCCTGCTCCCTCGCTCATCCCGGGGCTTTTCTCTCCGTCTCTCCGTCTCTGTGTGACGGGAACAAACCGCAGCTCCTCCGGCTCCGCAGAGCTCCAGGCAGCGGGAGCAGCCTCCGTGTGGACCCCCGCCCCCCGTGTGGGCTCCTCTCAGCCCGGCTCGCATGGCTCTCGGTCGGCTGGCCGGACAATAGCCCGCCCCGCCTGCCCGCTGCTGCAGCTCCTCCGGCCGGGGAGCTTTCTGAGTGTCCCCCCAGGATCAGCGCTCCCTCCGCGGCTCCAGATGGCCGGGCACGAGTGGGAGGACTGGTTCGAGAGGGAGGAGTTCATCGGACAGATCAGCGACATCCGAGTGCAGAACCTGCAAGGTAGGCATCCTGACCCCGGTCCCGGTCCTGGTCCCGGTCCCGGTCCCGGTCCTGGTCCTGGTCCCGGTCCCGGTCCTGGTCCTGGTGGGACTAACACACCGTGGGAGCTGTGGCCTGGCCACGCATGCACAACCTGCAAACTGTGTGCAAGTCTGCTGGATTGGGGAACTTTGGGATTGTGTGTGTGTGTGTGTGTGTGTGTGTGTGTGTGTGTGTGTGTGTCCCAAACTTTCCACACCGAGCTGTGGATCTAGATTGTGGTGCTTTACACACAATAACAATCTAACTGCAGTGTGTGTGTGTGTGTGTCTGTGTGTGTCTGTGTGTGTGTGTGTGTGTGTGTGTGTGTGCGTGTGTGTGGGGAGCTGTTTCATTCATGAAGTGCACTTGTGTGTAAAGGGCAGAGAATGTGGAGAGTGTGTGTGGCCCTGAGAAGCACCACTGCAGCCTGCAGGGGCGGATCAAGGGGGTCGGGGGCCCCTGGGCTCCTGTGTGTTTTAGAGGATTCACACCTTGTTTTGAGTTGTTGTTTATGACAGATTATGGAATTTGGTGTGTGTGTGTGTGTGTGTGTGTGTGTGTGTGTGTGTGTGTGTGTGTGTGTGTGTGTGTGTGTGTGTGTGTGTTTCGAAATATTATTATTGTTATAATTAATTTGGCATATTATGGTTAAAGCGTCCAGTAGTCTTAGGGCGCACTCCCACTGTTCCTCCGTGCCGTGCCCCAGCACGTGTCACGGCTAAAGTCTGGTTCCTTTGACCAGTGTGAGTGCAACCGTACCACGTCTAGGAGCGGCACGCTTGCCGTCCACGGCCCGTTTGGGAGAGGTGGGCTTTAGTAAAGCACGTTTGCACGTGTACGAGCACGAGCGTGCGCACGTGTACGAGTACGAGGCCTACGCATTCTCCGAGGCCCAGGTAGTGTGAGTACAAACGGGCCTGGAGGGGGGGACAAGGACCCTAAAGCACGGGGCGCGGGACGGAGGCACAGTGGGAGGGCGCCTTAAAGGTTCCTGCAGTGCAATATAACTGAAATACATCCACCAGCTGAAATGACACTACGGTTAAAAGCATTTACCATAATAATAATGATGCAGGCGTCGGTTTGAACCCGGTGTGGCTGAACCGAGAGCATATCTGTGGAGCGAGCGTCTTTATGAATATATGAACAGAGGAGTGAGATTACATCAGAGCTCCAATGAATTCTCTTTTACTTTCCATTTGTTCAAACTTGATTTAGGGGAAAGTGTCACAGTTGCACCTGAGGAGTCTCAATACTGACGCCTCTGGGGGGGGGGTGGCGTCCGTGTCCCGGTGTCGTGTGCAGCGGCGGGTGCCTTCAGTCATCGGGCGGACGTGCGGTGTGAGTGCGTGAGCATCAGAGCGAGTGTAAGCAGCTGGTCGGTGATGAGGGGCTGCTTCCTAACAAGCCTCCTGCCCTGGAGCTGCATTATTTATACTCTGCTCTATTTTCTCGCCGCCCCCCCCCCCCCCCCCCCCCCCCCCCGTGGGTTTCCTCCTGCACGGCTGCAGCAGCGAGCTGAAGGAAGCTGCTGCTCGAGCTTCATGGACGCAGAACCAGGAGCTGATGTTCACTGTGGTGTGTTCAGGGCTGCAGCAGCTGATCCGTTACATCAAGTACGAGGACAGCTGGAAACAACTTAAGCATCAATTAGTCCAAAACCAAAAAACCACCTCAAAAAAAGAGGCAAAATGACTTAAAATAGATGCAAAACCACCACAAAAAGATGCAAAATGACTAAAAATAGATGCAAAACCACCACAAAAAGATGCAAAATGACTAAAAATAGATGCAAAACCACCACAAAAAGATGCAAAATGACTAAAAATAGATGCAAAACCAGCACAAAAAGATGCAAAATGACTAAAAATAGATGCAAAACCACCACAAAAAGATGCAAAATGACTAAAAATAGATGCAAAACCACCTCAAAAAAAGAGGCAAAATGACTTAAAATAGATGCAAAACCACCACAAAAAGATGCAAAATGACTAAAAATAGATGCAAAACCACCACAAAAAGATGCAAAATGACTAAAAATAGATGCAAAACCACCACAAAAAGATGCAAAATGACTAAAAATAGATGCAAAACCAGCACAAAAAGATGCAAAATGACTAAAAATAGATGCAAAACCACCACAAAAAGATGCAAAATGACTAAAAATAGATGCAAAACCACCTCAAAAAAAGAGGCAAAATGACTTAAAATAGATGCAAAACCACCACAAAAAGATGCAAAATGACTAAAAATCGATGCAAAACCAGCACAAAAAGATGCAAAATGACTAAAAATAGATGCAAAACCAGCACAAAAAGATGCAAAATGACTAAAAATAGATGCAAAACCACCACAAAAAGATGCAAAATGACTAAAAATAGATGCAAAACCACCTCAAAAAAAGAGGCAAAATGACTTAAAATAGATGCAAAACCACCACAAAAAGATGCAAAATGACTAAAAATAGATGCAAAACCACCACAAAAAGATGCAAAATGACTAAAAATAGATGCAAAACCACCACAAAAAGATGCAAAATGACTAAAAATAGATGCAAAACCAGCACAAAAAGATGCAAAATGACTAAAAATAGATGCAAAACCACCACAAAAAGATGCAAAATGACTAAAAATAGATGCAAAACCACCTCAAAAAAAGAGGCAAAATGACTTAAAATAGATGCAAAACCACCACAAAAAGATGCAAAATGACTAAAAATAGATGCAAAACCACCACAAAAAGATGCAAAATGACTAAAAATAGATGCAAAACCACCACAAAAAGATGCAAAATGACTAAAAATAGATGCAAAACCACCACAAAAAGATGCAAAATGACTAAAAATAGATGCAAAACCACCTCAAAAAAAGAGGCAAAATGAGTAAAAATCGATGCAAAACCAGCACAAAAAGATGCAAAATGACTAAAAATAGATGCAAAACCACCACAAAAAGATGCAAAATGACTAAAAATAGATGCAAAACCACCACAAAAAGATGCAAAATGACTAAAAATAGATGCAAAACCACCACAAAAAGATGCAAAATGACTAAAAATAGATGCAAAACCACCACAAAAAGATGCAAAATGACTAAAAATCGATGCAAAACCAGCACAAAAAGATGCAAAATGACTAAAAATAGATGCAAAACCACCACAAAAAGATGCAAAATGACTAAAAATAGATGCATTAGCACCCATGCTGTGGCGTCCATGCTGTGGCGTCCATGCTGTGGCGTCCATGCTGTGGCGTCCATGCTGTGGCGTCCATGCTGTGGCGTCCATGGTGTGGCGTCCATGCTGTGGCGTCCATGGTGTGGCGTCCATGCTGTGGCGTCCATGGTGTGGCGTCCATGCTGTGGCGTCCATGCTTTGGCGTCCATGCTTTGGCGTCCATGCTTTGGCGTCCATGCTTTGGCGTCCATGCTGTGGCGTCCATGCTTTGGCGTCCATGTTGTGGTGTCCATGGTGTGGCGTCCATGCTTTGGCGTCCATGCTTTGGCGCCCATGCTTTGGCGCCCATGCTTTGGCGCCCATGCTTTGGCGTCCATGGTGTGGCGTCCATGCTGTGGCGTCCATGGTGTGGCGCCCATGGTGTGGCGTCCCTACAGACCAGAAGTAGCGTGCGTGATGTGAAAACGGTGCAGCTGAAGAACAGGTACATGCAGACAAACGTGGATTCCAGATCCTCAACACAACTTTGACCCGTGGGTCTGAATTCTGAGACATAACGTGGTCGTGACGGCGTTTACGTGTGTGTCACAACTGTAGCGTCTCAGCTTTGAGGCGACTCCACCCTGTGATTAATACAACCCTGTGTCCACACTGGAACACACACACACACACACACACACACACACACACACACACACACACACACACTGTTGGTCTTCAGGCAGAATAACAACAAGTGCTCTGCAAAGTGGAAGTAATTGGTTTAATGAGTGTGATGAGAGTGAAGGCTTTGTTCTGCCCGTACGTTCACTTCGTATTAGACGTGTGTGTGTGTGCGTGTGTGTGTGTGTGTGTGTGTGTGTGTGACGGCAGCGGACCTGGAGGGTTCAACACCAAGCTCCTCAGTGAGCGTTCGAGACCCGCAGAGATCAGACAGATGCATCGACCTGACAACGCTGATCCATACCCAGCAGCAGCGTCATCGATTGAGTCCTGTTTGAATGTAAACACAAGCAAGAAGACAGAGATGTTAGGGCACACTCCCACTGTGCCTCCGTACCGTGCCCCAGCACGTGTCACGGCTAAAGTCTGGTTCCTTTGACCAGTGCGAGTGCAACCGTACCACGTCTAGGAGCGGCACGCTTGCCGTCCACGGCCCGTTTGGGAGAGGTGGGCTTTAGTAAAGCACGTTTGCACGTGTACGAGCACGAGCGTGCGCACGTGTACGAGCACGAGCGTGCGCACGTGTACGAGCACGAGGCCTACGGCGGCTCTGAGGTCATTTCCTGTGCGCCTGTTGGGACGTAGAAAAAAGAAGGAGGGACCATGCGCGGACATTTCAAACAATGGCGGTGAAAGGTTCACGTTGGTGTGATGCGGAGGTGGAGTGTTTACTGCAGATTTGGTCGATGAAAAGATTCAAAAACAGTCGACAAGACGCACAAAAACTCCGAGGTCTACGGAAAGATCTGGAAACAAAGCCACGCATCGCCATGACGTCATCAATGCGTGTGACGTGTTACGGCGTGATGACGTATAGGCAGCAAGAAGCATTCTCCGAGGCCCAGGTAGTGTGAGTACAAACGGGCCTGGAGGGGGGGACAAGGACCCTAAAGCACGGGGCACGGGACGGAGCAGGAATGAGTCTTAAGTGTACGGATGAGGAGGTGGCAGCTTCACACTGTTAGCTGCATGGGCTTCAGCTGTGCACGGTCCATTTTGACACTAAAGCTTCGCCTGTGAAGCACAACTTTAGTGCATTTGTCCGTATTCTCTCCAGAATGAGCCCGAACCATCTGTGAGTGTCTGCGTGAACGCTGGAAGAGCAGCTAGTGCTTTAAAACAATGGGCTGTTACATAACACATGATGAGAGGAGGAGAGAGGGAGAGCAGCATAACACACACACACACACACACACACACACACACACACACACACACACACACACACACACACACACACACACACACACACACACACACACACACACACACACACACACACACACACGCACAGAGAGAACAGTTAGCATTACTGTTGGCACGTTGCTGCTCATATGTGCCAGTTTAGCCGACAGCAGTTATGTGATGGTGTGAGGGTCCGTCCGTTTCCCTGAAACCTGGTTTAGTCTTCCATCCACAGCAGCCGACGTTATCAGAGCCTGAAAACAGGACCTTTAGAAACCTAGAGGGCACTTTAACACACGTTAAGGCTCCTAGAGGACACTTTAGGACCGAATTTGGCTCCTAGAGGACACTTTAACACACGTTTATGCTCCTAGAGGACACTTTAACACACGTTTTTGCTCCTAGAGGACACTTTAACACACGTTTATGCTCCTAGAGGACACTTTAGCACACGTTTATGCTCCTAGAGGACACTTTAACACACGTTTATGTTCCTAGAGGACACTTTAGGACACGTTTTGGCTCCTAGAGGACACTTTAGCACAAGTTTTGGCTCCTAGAGGACACTTTAGCACACTTTCATGCTCCTAGAGGACACTTTAGGACAGAATTTGGCTCCTCCAGAGACTGTTTACTGAACTGGACTCTGAGCCACATGCATGGGAATGAATGAGGCCCAGCACAGATGTCTCCCTTTTCCCTGATGCTCTGAATAACAGCAAACCTCTGCAGCAGCATGCTGTTATTTTCAGCAGTAATAGTGGTTAAAAAAGACCTTTGAATGCCTTCACCGTGCTGCCCCGAGCTAATCTCTGTTAGCCACGTCCGGCTGTTAGCATCTCTCCTGGATTTCTACCTTAATAAAAACTGTCTCCATGGTTATTTGATGATTAAAGTGCAGACAAAGACTCTGGGATTCTGACATGAATGGTGATTTTGGGGCGGTCGGAGTGTCACAGCGGTTAGAGCAGTCGCCCCGTGTAAAGAGGCCGAAGGTCCTCGAGTCAGCGGCCGTGGGTTTGACTCCGACCTGCGGCCCTTTGCTGCATGTCTCCCCCTCTCTCTCTCTCTCTCTCTCACCCTATTTCCCGTCTGCCTGCATGACTCTGAGGATGTCATCAGGCTTCTCTCTGCTTGTTCCTGGAGACTTTCACAGAACGCCTGCGTTTGAAACGGTGTGTGTGGAGTGTGAAAGCTGTCGTCCCGTGTAAGTCCACACTTTCACGCTTGTGCGCCACCCTGAGTTCAACCTTTACTGGAGGAAGAGATTGAAACTGAGTGTTGAATAAAAGTACGTTTGTTAGAATAGGATCTGACCAAAGAAGAAGAAGAAGATAAACATGAAATCTTTGGAAAGTGGCGTGTTTGTTTCCTGATAAGAGCGTGGCTCACGGTGTCCTGCCCTGCCCGTGACCCTCGGCTTCACTGGTGAACACAATGTACATCATGTGAAGTTCCAGGACCTCCCTTTCTGACCCTCTCTCCCCAGCACGTGTCACGGCTAAAGTCTGGTTCCTTTGACCAGTGTGAGTGCAACCGTACCACGTCTAGGAGCGGCACGCTTGCCGTCCACGGCCCGTTTGGGAGAGGTGGGCTTTAGTAAAGCACGTTTGCACGTGTACGAGCACGAGGCCTACGGCGGTTCTGAGGTCATTTCCTGTGCGCCTGTTGGGACGAGCATGGTATGGAGGAACAGTGGGAGTGCGCCCTAATTCAACGGTTCTGGAGCAGGACCATAAATACCTCCCTTTAAGATTCTAAGTGTTTTCTACGCAGAGAAACATTCGTTCTTCATGCTTCTGACCATCGGCAGATACGAGAGTGCGAGTGTGTGAAGGAGTTTTTCAAAAATAAGAAAAAGATTTAACGCTTTGGATAAAAGCTTCGGCTGCATCAGAGCATCTGTGGGAGCAGGTTGGATGAGAGGAGGATGGATGGTGCATCAGTGTGGGTGTGCTGGATCTTCAGGCTGACGCATGAGTCGGCTTTAGACAGCATCGACATTTTCAGGCAGGGCTTTGTGAGAAAGACACTTTCTACCAAAAAAGACCGTTTATCAATTGTTTGTTGAGAATCAGAGAGTGACACAGACACTAGATGTTAATGCTAATGCTAATGTGGAGCAGCGGGAGTACAGCAACGAAGCTTAGAGAGATATAATGCAGCGCAGCGTAATGCAAAGTGAAGCAAAGTAATGCAAGTTAGGGCGCCCTCCCACTGTGCCTCCGTACCGTGCCCCAGCACGTGTCACGGCTAAAGTCTGGTTCCGTTGACCAGTGTGAGTGCAACCGTACCGCGTCTAGGAGCGGCACGCTTGCCGTCCACGGCCCGTTTGGGAGAGGTGGGCTTTAGTAAAGCACGTTTGCACGTGTACGAGCACGAGCGTGTGCACGTGTACAAGCACGAGGCCTACGGTGGTTCTGAGGCATACTCCGCACTGTCACCATGACTTGAATCCAGCCTGCTATCTATGACACAGACACTAGATGCTAATGCTAATGCTAATGTGGAGCAGGGGGAGGATTGGGCCCGTGAGGGTGGGTGTTTTACAGTCTGTGAGTGCGGGACTGTGTTGAACATCAGTTTAAATCAGAAACGCTGCTCTTCACTCTACAGACTCACCTCCCGTGTCTCTAACCTCTAAAAAAAATCCTGTTCTCGTTTTAAAATTGTAGTAAACGACTCTTGTTCCCTCCCGGTGTCAGGAAAAGATCTCAACAATGACTCCCACTCCTTTCTATCTAGTAGCTAGTAGTTCTGTTAGCCTAGCTCCTGGGCTATCGTGCTAATGTGGTAAATTCAGTAAACGTCAGCCAGATGGACGTATGCCCCTCCCCCCAACGTCACATACATGCCCTTTTTGGTCAGAGGAAAGGAGGCGGAGTCAAAGTCTGGTAAGATGGAGACTCCTGTAGGCGAGGACGATTAGATCAAGTTAGAGAACGGACCTGACGGAGAGGCTACGTCTGTGTTTATACGGTCTGTGGGCGAAGTTCAGTGCTGACAGTTTAATCCACCAAAGCGTGACTTGATTCGCTAACTTAGGTTCTTTTCATTGAACTAGCTAGCTATTTTTTATCTGACTAGCTAACATAAGCTTTTTCTAAAATAGCTAAGTTTAGCTTTTTTTACTTTACTAAACTAGCCAATTTTAGTTATTTTTTATTTGACTAGCTAACATTAGCTTTCTTACTCTAGATACTCCTAGATAGATACTCCAGATTGGCGTATGCCCTTCCCCCCAACATCACATACATGCCCTTTATTGGTCAGAGGAAAGGAGGCGGAGTCAAGATGGAGACTTCTGTAGGCGAGGACGATTGGATCAAGGTGAGAGAACGGACCTGATGGAGACGCTACGTCTGTTTTTATACGGCCTACTGCTGACATGTCATATTTAACACAACACTGGGTTTTGGATCCCTCACATCCAATAAGAGAGGCCGAGGGCTGAGGGCTCGCCGCGTCACACACGGGCTGATGTCATCGTGCTTCAAACGCCGTCCACATTCCAGCCGATTACACAAACCAGCAGCTTCTAAAGGGAAGTTCAAGGGTACAGTTTAAGTGATGAGCTTACACAACATGGGCTCAGGACAAACAAACAACTGAGGCTCGAACCAGGAGCTTAAAGGTAAACTGAGCATTATCTGTGCCCTTCTAAACCGCCGCTCTCTCTCAAACATGAGCAGTGATGACATAAAAGCTTTTCTGACTGCGAGGGGAAAAACAGGAACGCTCAGGAGAGAGAGAGAAACAGCAGCTCAGGTCGAATCAGGGTAAAATCCCCGGTGGGAGGGTGTTCTGTCTGAGCTTCTACCTGCTCAGCGAACACCCCCGGGGGCCGCAGGTCAACCCGAGAGCACCGTCTCCTAGAAACGCTGCGCGGTGAGGCACGCGGCCTGCCGTCAACACCGCCGTTAACCCTGTGAAGGCGGCTGTGCTTCGGTGCAGCGTTAGTTCTGTGCCATTCCTCTGGAAACCACCTGCAGCTCATAAAAACCAGCCCTTCAGACCAACCCAGCACCGGAGACAAGAGTGAGCTCACCCAGGCTTACATCATCCACCAGTGGAGCTCTGCCTCGCAATAAAACCACTGACCTTTTAAGAGAAGAAGGTATTTTTAGAGGGAATTGCATGGTTTTATAACGGGAGCACTCTCCAGGCTTGGTAAAGACACTTAGAGCTGCTCCAGGCACCAGGGGTTTGTGTCAGAACGCATCTAAAGAGTCAGGAAACAACGGAAAAATAGACTTTTTAGCGCCACATTAAATCCTAATGTTGGTAGAAATGTCACACTTCTGCATCGAACCCTTACGTTCATTATGGATTCATCAGTTTCTACATTAATGGATCAGTTGTTTGGTCGATCAAAGGTGAGAAAAGGTTGAAAAGTGTGTATCCGTGTTTCCTAAAGTCCAAGATGACGTCCTCAAACGTCTCAAAGAGGTTCAGTAGGCGCGTTTCCATCAGGGTCAAATGTGGCCACGCCCTCTCAAATGTCCGTTCACTCGCCGTGTTTCCGTTTAAAAAAGGTCCCAGGGGGATTTAGAGACTCTGGTGGTGACGGGTCACTCTGCACGTGTTTGGATCTCCGGTGATGGAGCCCACTCGGAGATTACCCGGTGTTTGTACTCAGGAGCCTGCAGGTAAACTCGATGCCCGGTCCGACTGGATCAGATATCTGCGTTCTCACGTACGAGGCTGTATCCTGTTAATGTCTAGATCATTTCAGGTCTGCGGTGCATGTGTGAAAGACGGCCAGCACCGTGTGCAGACCCGGAGAACTCCTTCAGTCCCTGATTCTTCCTCATGGAAACACGTTATCTCAGGTTTCTCGTCTGCGCACGCTCCCCACTCCACTGCAGTGGCTTTAGACCCGGAAACAGAAGAAACCAGGAAGCAACGGCGCCCAAAACAACAACAATAGAGCTTTCCCTTTAAACCGAGGGAGGACTTCACCATGGCAACCAGGGTCACTACCAAGAAGAGCCGTTTGTGTCCTGGTTGTGTCCAAACGTCGGCCATTTTGCCCACGCTGGTGATTGAGACAAAGGTGAAGGTGGAAATAAAGGCGTGTTCAGAGCAGCTGGTTGTTGGTGGAGCTCCACCTACTGTACCTGTGTGTGTGTGTGTGTGTGTGTGTGTGTGTGTGTGTGTGTGTGTGTGTGTGTGTGTGTGTGTGTGTGTGTGTGTGTGTGTGTGTGTGTGTGTGTGTGTGTGTGTGTGTGTGTGTGTGTGTGTGTGTGTGTGTGTGTGTGTGTGTGTGTGTGTGTGTGTGTGTGTGTGTGTGTGTGTGTGTGTGTGTGTACCGGAGGAAGAGTTAAAGAGTTACTCCCTCATTTTACCGTTCAACCCCCGCACATGGACACCAGGGACCTTCAGTCAGCTGGTTGTTCCCTGAACCGGGGGAAGAACGTTTACTATCAAAAGAGACATTTTGCCTTTTTGTCTTCCACCAAATAAAATTTGTCTGGAGCCGCAAAACATATATGATGTCACAGCTTATAAAGTTTTATCTATAGTTATATACAAAAGCTATTTTTTGACTGAAATTGCTTTGAGGATACAAAAGCTATAGTTTGTTCCATTTATTAAGTTATAGAACAACAACCACTGCATAAACGCTCGGCCCAACACAGGAGAGCTCCCTCCTCAGGCCTGGACTCTGCTGCCCACTTACACCTGAAGGAGAAAGCTCACTCCTTTGATGACAACAGTGTCCAAATCCTGGACAGAGAGGACAGATGGTTTGAAAGAGGAGTAAAAGAAGCATCTATGTAAAAGTGGAGAAACCATCGCTAAACAGAGGAGGAGGTCTGAGACTCCACTTATCTCCAGTTTACAATGCTGCCCTTTCATCCCTTCCCAGGAGATTCAACAATCTAACCTCAAAGGACAACTGTTCACACATGGCCCGGGTGACCCCAACGACTGTCGTTCAGACTCAATAGAGCACTAACCAAGTCGAAACCAACTGCCCACCAACGACTGTCACTCTAACGACGGGCGTGGGCACTTGGAGCACAAAGGGTGTCAGTGACATCATCGGCCTTGTGAGAGGTTAAATACCTGGATCTCCACACCAGTTAGTTGGACCAGTCCCAGCCTGGTCCTGGTCCTGGTCCTGGTTCAGTCCCAGCCTGGTCCTGGTCCTGGTCCAGTCCCAGCCTGGTCCTAGTCCTGGTCCAGTCCCAGCCTGGTCCTGGTCCTGGTCCTGGTCAGATGCGTACATGAACTGATGAAGCCTCTTGGATGAGAGGTGAAACGTCTTCCTGACAAAGAACCAAGTCCAGTTGTTTTTGACTGAAATTGCTTTGAGGAGAACGACGACCTGGACGAATGAGAACATTCACAGGCTTAACAATAAAGAAAACATTGTATTCCTGTTATGACCTGTGTTTTGGGGCGTAATTGTCCGTGGTTAGCGTTAGCGTACCGACAGAGCGGGTCAGAAATACAAGATTAGCCACCTGCAGGGAAATGCGCTGGGCCGTGGACGTAGAATGTGACCCATCTTTAAGTTTCACATAATATTTTTAAAAACTCACCTTGAACTCCAAGTTAACATTAACAGGTGTTCCCTTCGAAAGATTTTCCCCTGTGCAAAAAACACGTTATTTATTTCAATGTTATTTTCTGGCAAAGCTGCAGAGAGCCACTGAAAAGGGGGCTGAAGAGGCGCATGCGGCCCAAGAGCCGTGGGTTGCAGACCCCTGCCTTAAACCCAGAGAAGAACGCTTTAGGGAACTGATGGGGCTGGAAACGCTGAGTGTGCGTGAAATGAAAGCAGGTGAGAGTTCACAGTTGTTGACAGATCCGCTCCCTGCTTTGCATTTACGGGCAGCGGACCTGTGGAAAAGCAAAGTGGCCTCCGTCTCCCTTCATCATCACAATTCTCTCATTCATTCATTCATCTTCAGGCTCTTGTTCCTTACGGGGTCACGGGGGGCTGGAGCCGATCCCAGCTGACATTGGGCGTGAGGCGGGGTCCACCCTGGACAGGACGCCAGTCTATCACAGGACACATAGAGACGAACAGAGACAGACAACCATTCACACCTACGGGTGATTTAGAGTCATCAATGAACCGAACACCTGCACGTCTTTGGACTGTGGGAGGAAACCGGAGAACCCGGAGAAAACCCACGCAGACACGGGGACAACATGCAAACTCCACACAGAAGGGCCCCAGCAGGGATTCAAACCAGCAACCCTCTCGCTGTGAGGCAACAATGCTGACCACTACAGAATTAAAGTAGAGAACATTCGAATCCCCCCTTCAACCATCCAGTCAGTGCAGGAGAGAGGGGACGCATGTGTTGTGTGATCTTAGAGATTTATGATGAGGACACTGTCAGAGTCTCTCCAGTGCCCCGTCTTTCATCACCTCCTCCACACAGACCAGGTGCTTATTCATCACCAGCCCACACGTCAGCGCACCTACGGCGAACTGAGACACAGCAGAGCGCTTCAGTTTCACCTCCTCACTCGCAGTAAGAGAAAGGATGTTATACAAGCTTCATGTAACGTCAACACTTCTCCAACAACACACAGTCCAGTTGCAGCTCGACACCAGTAACGGAGGTTCTGTTTTGCATGACAAGTTTAAATGTGTGGACGTAAATGAGAGACGGTGGGTGAGTGAAGGTGTAGGGGGCAGGTTCTGGTGTAGGGGGCAGGTTCTTCAGAGTGAGCCATGGGTGTGTTTTTGGGTGTGACGTGAATGAAAACAGTGTCTTCTCCATTCCCTTTAAAAGCCAGGTTCGCCTGCAGCTGGTGCACTGCTGTTTCAACAGCTGATTGGGGAAATATGAGAATATGATGAAGACACAGAAGACGAAATATGAGCAAATACACCAAAAACCTGTTTAACTGAGGAGGAGGAGGAGGAGGAGGGGGGGGGGGCAGAGTACTGCTGTTAACCTCCTGTACTGTATGTAACAAGCAGGATGAATGGATCAGCTCTGAAAACATGTGAGTGTCCTCTAGGAGCCAAAATGTGTGCTTAAGTGTCCTTTAGGAGCCAAAACGTGTGTTAAAGTGTCCTCTAGGAGCCAAAACATGTGCTAAAGTGTCCTCTAGGAGCCAAAACATGTGCTAAAGTGTCCTCAAGGAGCCAAAACATGTGCTAAAGTGTCCTCAAGGAGCCAAAACATGTGCTAAAGTGCCCTCTATGAGCCAAAACATGTGCTAAAGTGTCCTCTAGGAGCATAAACGTGTGCTAAAGTGTCCTCTAGGAGCATAAACATGTGCTAAAGTGTCCTCTAGGAGCATAAACGTGTGCTAAAGTGTCCTCTAGGAGCATAAACGTGTGTTAAAGTGTCCTCTAGGAGCCAAAACATGTGCTAAAGTGTCCTCTAGGAGCATAAACGTGTGCTAAAGTGTCCTCTAGGAGCCAAAACGTCTGTTAAAGTGTCCTCTAGGAGCCAAAACATTTGCTAAAGTGTCCTCTAGGAGCCAAAATGTGTGCTAAGTTAAGTTGTGTCATGGTCGTTGTGTCCTTGGGTGAGACACTTCACCCACCTTGCCTCGTGTGAATGTGTGTGACTGCTGTGTGTTTGAGGAGGTGGTCCGAGGGGCCGTAGGCGCTGATTAGCAGCCACGCTCCCGTCCGTCTGCCCCAGTGCAGCTGTTCACCACCACCACCATGTGTGTCTGAGTGAATGAAGGGAACCTGGACTCTGTGAAGCACCTAGAGTGCTGAGAAAGGCGCTGTATAAATCCAATCCATTATTATATATGACCGGCGATGAAAGTCGTGTGCACGTGGAAGATGGAACCCTGTGTCTTGATGAAGCGCTGCAGGATTACACTGAAGCTTTTAGGCATCACAAGAAACAGAGAGGGGAGTCATCAGAGAAGCACACTGGGTCCATAACTGCAGCTACACCCTGTCATTGAATGAGTCCAGGGAGCGCTCGTGTTGTTGTGACCTCGACCTGGAGGCAATCCTGTGCTCATGACCCTGAGAGGGAGCAGGAGCAGAGGCTGAACCAGCTCCTTCTGCCTCTGCACCCAAACATTTGTCTAAGCAAATACATGTAAAGCCCGGGACGGAGGCAAAGCCTGTGCACGCTGCTGCACGACTTTGCATCGAGTCCTTTAAAGCCTTGACTCATCAGTGTGTGCAGGAGTGCAGCTGATCCTTTAATTACACCTGTTTCTTTAACTGCTGTTTAGCTGCTTCTTCACTTTGCACCATTAACGCGCAGGACGTTGGTGCTTCTGAATGACATTCCTGTCTCTAAGGGCGCCCTCCCACTGTGCCTCCGTCCCGTGCCCCGTGCTTTAGGGTCCTTGTCCCCCCCTCCAGGCCCGTTTGTACTCACACTACCTGGGCCTCGGAGAATGCTTCTTGCTGCCTATACGTCATCACGCCGTAACACGTCACACGCATTGATGACGTCATGGCGATGCGTGGCTTTGTTTCCAGATCTTTCCGTAGACCTCAGAGTTTTTGTGCGTCTTGTCGACTGTTTTTGAATCTTTTCATCGACCAAATCTGCAGTAAACGTAGGCCTCGTGCTCGTACACGTGTGCACGCTCGTGCTCGTACACGTGCAAACGTGCTTTACTAAAGCCCACCTCTCCCAAACAGGCCGTGGACGGCAAGCGTGCCGCTCCTAGACGTGGTACGGTTGCACTCACACTGGTCAAAGGAACCAGACTTTAGCCATGAAACGTTCTAGGGCACGGGACGGAGGCACAGTGGGAGGGCGCCCTTACTTGCATTACTTTGCATACTTGATAGAACGTTTGTTGAGAACCTGATTTTGTGTAGTGATCAAACGCCATCACTGGGACGGTTATTTAAGACAGAATAAAACTAAAAGCTGTTTGTTGATATCGTAAACGTCCTCCTCCTGTGTTTGAATCCCAGGTTTCGGCTCTGGCACCGTGACTCATTAACCCTTTCAGACAGATAAGCTCAGCTGCACAGACGGGGATTGGCCCTCGTCTTATCTCTCAGTTTAACCACTGAAATGGTTTGTTTATAGCTTTACAGGCATCTTTAACGGGGGACATGATGTCAGTCATGTGTCAACATCAGTGACCGCACACAGAAACTCAAGTGTGCTAAGTCTCTCTGTCAGAAGTCGAGGATGTTGTGACCGAGTGAGGCTCTTTGAGTTTCCTGTAGCTGTGACTGAACGTGGGACGGAGTCGATGCTTCTCCTGTAAATGATTGATTCATCATCCAGAGTCGTATTCTCTCCTGCCTATACGTCATCACGCCGTAACACGTCACACGCATTGATGACGTCATGGCGATGCGTGGCTTTGTTTCCTGATCTTTCCGTAGACCTCGGAGTTTTTGTGCGTCTTGTCGACTGTTTCTGAATCTTTTCATCGACCAAATCTGCAGTAAACGTAGGCCTCGTGCTCGTACACGTGTGCACGCTTGTGCTCGTACATGGTCCCAGGTTTCGGCTCTGGCACCGTGACTCATTAGTCGTATTCTCTCCTAAGGGCCCACTCACGCTGTCCTTCCGCACCGCGCCAAAACAGGTGTTTCAGCTAAAGCCTAGTGCCTTTGACCAGTGTGAGTGCAACCGTACCACGTCTAGGAGCGGCACGCTTGCCGTCCACGGCCCGTTTGGGAGAGGTGGGCTTTAGTAAAGCACGTTTGCACGTGTACGAGCACGAGCGTGTGCACGTGTACGAGCACGAGGCCTACGGCGGTTCTGAGGTCATTTCCTGTGCGCCTGTTGGGACGTAGAAAAAAGAAGGAGGGACCATGCGCGGACATTTCAAACAATGGCGGTGAAAGGTTCACGTTGGTGTGATGCGGAGGTGGAGTGTTTACTGCAGATTTGGTCGATGAAAAGATTCAAAAACAGTCGACAAGACGCACAAAAACTCCGAAGTCTACGGAAAGATCTGGAAACAAAGCCACGCATCGCCATGACGTCATCAATGCGTGTGACGTGTTACGGCGTGATGACGTATAGGCAGCAAGAAGCATTCTCCGAGGCCCAGGTAGTGTGAGTACAAACGGGCCTGGAGGGGGGGACAAGGACCCTAAAGCACGGGGCACGGGACGGAGGCACAGTGGGAGGGCGCCCTCACTGCTCTGTTTTCCTGTGCTTTTGGAGTCAGGTTATGTAATGGTGCTTTATCAGACGTTGTCCCATCGAACCTCCCGTTCCCCCAACGTGAGTTTGTCCGTGTGTCTGAGTCTGTGTGGGTGAACCAAAGATCAATGACACCCCTTCTTTGGGCCAGTATGCCGAGGTGCTCCACAGATGCAGATCCAGTCTCCCACAAAAAATCTCTTCTTTTGGGAGGAGTGATGGAGGCAGAGGGGGTTCAGGATGCGTTGTGAGTTTGTCTGTGTGTCTGAGTCATTGGAAGTGTATCAGTCCCCCCAGATTGCACTTTTTAAAGCACTTTCCATGTTAATTGTGATTTGGACTCCCCTTCCACTGCAGTTCCAGTGGGGCGGTTGCGACTCAGTGGCAGAGTGGGTCGTCCTCCATTCAATAGATAGGAGGTTCGATCCCCAGTCTGCATGTCAAAGTGTCCTTGGGCAAGACACTGAACCCTGAATTGCTCCCCGGGCTGTGCATGTGTGTGAATGTGGAGGCAAAGTGGGAGTGCGCCCTGATATCTTATACAATACATCTACAGTGAGAGGAAGTTGTGATCATGGTGTGTCAGCACCTTCTTCCACCCGCGCAGATCTAAAACAGACGTGACTGACAGGTGAGGGGATGAGAGACACAACCTCTCTGTGAACTCTGCACTTACGTAACAGCTCTGGATGATGCAGCGGTGCGATCCCCGTCACAGCAGCTCTTTGATACTTCAGTGAAACCTTTATTTTTCATGTTCCTACTGTTTCCGCGGGCTACGTTCAGACACAGTGCAGTTAAACTCCCGGTGTGGTGCTGACGTGCAGGGGCACAAAGGACCTGACACACAAAACATTCAGAGAACATCTATCGCTCTGCGTCTTTCAGCTCCTGAGTCTGTGTTGGGAGCGAGCTGGGGACGTGCGTGGGTGGTTCCAGAACATCTGCAGGCGTTTCTTTTCGCTCTTTTATCAAAGTGGAAGGAGTCGACTCCGCGGCTCTAATTGGCACCCGGGTAAACAGAACCCAGAGCGGGGTCCGTCTGCGCTCAGCACTGCGGTGCAAAGACACGTCCTCTCCTCCCTTTGTCGTCTCGTTCAGACTGAAAGCAGAAGTACAGAGGGTTGTTTCAGGAGGACATGGGTGTTATGCATTTAAGAAACTGCTCTCATCTTCAGTATGGGATTAGAAAAACTGAACTCACCGCGCAGAAGGAAACCGACACATGAACGCGAGGCTTGACGTCCGACATTGGGGCTCATCCCTGGGTTCGATGTTCCCCGCTCACTTAAGCCTCTGCCTTTGTGGATTTAATTCAGCATTTAGTGGTTAGACTAGAACAAGGCTGTCAAAGTGATCCAGTAAAGAGTCGCTGTGGCTGCAGGTTTTCATTCCAACCAATCAAACACACACCTGATCCAACAAATCAACTGTGTGAAGACAGTTCAGGTGATTGAGTCAGTCGAGTCAGGTGTGTTTTTGCTTGGTTGGAATGAAAACCAGCAGCCACAGCGACCCTTTACTAGATCACTGTGACACCTGTGGGTTAGAGCAACCTCTACTGTCAAAAGAGCCATTTTAGAGGCTTATTTTATGCTTATGTTTATGTCTGTTTCCATGGAAGCACGGTCAAATCTAGGCAAATCAAGGCAGATTCCTTGTAATGCAAATTGCTTGGCAATAAACCTGATTCTTATCCCCAAAGCAATTTCAGTCCAAAGCAACTGGACTTGGTTATTTGTCGGGAAGACTTTTCACCTCTGATCCAAGAGGCTTCATCAGGTCATCATCACTTCATCAGGACCAGTCCCAGCCTGGTCCAGTCCCAGCCTGGTCCTGGTCCTGGTCCTGGTCCTGGTCCTGGTCCAGTCCCAGCCTGGTCCTGGTCCTGGTCCTGGTCCTGGTCCTGGTCAGATGCGTACATGAACTGATGAAGCCTCTTGGATCAGAGGTGAAACGTCTTCCTGACAAAGAACCAAGTCCAGTTGCTTTGGACTGAAACTAACGATGACCTGGACACATGAGAACATTCACACATGATTTTTCCTCTTCCACCAAATCAAAAACATATTTGAAGTCACAGCTTTTAACGTTTTATATATAGTTTTATGACATATACAAAAAAACTACAGTGTGTTGCATTTATGAAATTAAAGAACAAGAAAACTGTTGACATTCACTCCTATTACTATTATTATTATTATTACTACTACGTAGCAGACAGGTGAGCATCAACGTTGGCACACAACTCTGTTTTCCTCTGATACTTTTTTTTGGGGGGTTTATCCACGGTTAGCCACAGTTAGCCACGGTTAGCCACAGTTAGCCAGGGTTAGCCACAGTTAGCCACGGTTAGCCACAGTTAGCATACTGACAGCGAGGGTCAGAAACTCAAGACTAGCCCCATTAGAAAGGAAGGGCCCTCAGTTACGGTCAGGGTCAGGGTCGACATCGGCCTATTCACCGGGTAATTCAGCACTGAGCGTTTTATTCTTTTCTGTTCTGCTCTGTAGCACTTTGAGATTGTTGAAAATGTATTATTATTATTATTCTTTCCTGTTTTGAGTCTGACAAGTTATCAAAAGTACTTTTCACCTCCATGCTTTTTAAAATGAGAAGCACTGTTGTTGCGTGGAGCTCTGCAGCCTAAAGGTCACGAGTGCACACGAACAACGGCCTGAAGAAAGCGTTTGTTGTTGGATAAACGTGCCCTCTGCAGCTGCTGTGTGTGTGTGTGTGTGTGTGTGTGTGTGTGTGTGTGTGTGTGTTCAGTGAGTGAAAAGTCCCATCGCTCTGTAACACCACCGTCTGACCGCCAGTGAACTGTGTGTTTCTGTGGTTGAACAGAGACCAACACACTGGGCCGCTGATCCCCTCTGGTCACCACGTGTGGATGTTCGTTCTCAGTTTTAGGGAAAGGGAGCAGCTGAAGTCCAGGACCCTGAGTGTGTCACTTTGATTTAATGAACATTTTTCCATTTAAAGTCATAATTATGATATTTAGTATTACGGTCGGTTTCTTCTGGTTTGACGGACAAATAGAGTTGTGTGTCATCAGCATAACGATGAATGTTTATGGAGTGCGTCCTTATAATATTTCCTAAGGGAAGCAAATATGAGGTGAATAGAATCGGGCCAAGGACAGAACCCTGTGGGACTCCGTGATTGACTTTAGTGCGCATGAAGGATTCTGCCCAGTGGCGTGCACAGACTTTTTTAAGGGCAGGGGCGAAAATGAAAAAGAAAGGGCACATAAAGTGCATCTTCGCCACTGAAGAGGGCACTTTAGCACAGGTTTAGGCTCCTAGAGGGCACTTTAGCACACGTTAATGCTCCTAGAGGACACTTTAGCACACATTTATGCTCCTAGAGGACACTTTAGCACACGTTTATGCTCCTAGAGGACACTTTAGCACATGTTTTGGCTCCTAGAGGACACTTTAACACACGTTTATGCTCCTAGAGGACACTTTAGCACATGTTTTAGCTCCTAGAGGACACTTTAACACACATTTTGGCTCCTAGAGGACACTTTAGCACATGTTTATGCTCCTAGAGGACACTTTAACACACGTTTATGCTCCTAGAGGACACTTTAGCACACGTTTAGGCTCCTAGAGGACACTTTAACACACGTTTTGGCTCCTAGAGGACACTTTAGCACACGATTTTGGATCCTAGAGGACACTCTAGCACATGTTTTGGCTCCTAGAGGGCATTTTAACACACGTTTTGGCTCCTAGAGGACACTTTAACACACATTTTTCAACGTATATATATATATATATATGCACAAACTTACTTATACTCTGCACCTTTACAATGGAAGGAACTGAAGAAAGGAGCCCTAAAGCTAGATTTGTTCATTCCTTTGGCCGATTTTAAATCTCTATTATCTGACACAGGTATTGTGTAGTGGATTGTGGTCGTCTAGCCTGATTTAGTTGATTGTGTGCTTATCTGAGTATAAATGAATGTTTCTTTCTTTCTCAGGCCCCAAATAAGTTCAGTGAGACTACCTGATTAAAGTTTATGACATGAGATATTCCACGTACAGCTTCCTGGAGTGCAAATATAGTCTAAAGCAGCGACAGTGACTACAATGCATGCTGTGTTCCTCTCATATCTTCCCTCTGAGGCTGTGCACGATGATTAACTTGTGTGCTTTGGTTGGGATTCACAAAACAAAGAGACGTGACGCCACAAAACCCCACAAAGGCGTCTCTCATTGCCCGTCTGGATGTGTGTTCATTCATTAGCTGCAGAGCTAATTGCCACTTAATTATATTTGCCCTCCCCTCCACCCAGAAATGTAACCAAAGAGTTGTGGTGCTAAACGAGTCCGTGTGGGTTCAGTAGACTGAGCCTCCTCTGTTTGCATGGCAGGCAAATAAGAGCGACCAAGGCGCTCAGAGAGGGCGCAGCCTGACCGAGCCTGAGTCAGACATGAAGGTAAAGTGTTTCATCCTTCTGGAGCCATCAGAGACTTCCTGTTTGATCCAAGCCCCGCCCACAGAGAGAGACTTCCTGTTTGATCCAATCAGGAAGCTCCGTCAGCGTCAGTTCTCTGAGTGTCCACTAGGGGCAGGTTTGATAACAGAGCAGTTTCTCATTGAGCCCCATGTTAAACAGGCCGTTTACACAGCATCATTAAACCTGTTTAAGGACAAAAGAACATTCTAGTCTGTGTGTTTAGATCAGATCTCCATGACAACACTGAGGGGGAGGGGCTAGTTTTTATTTTATTGGAGGTTAAAGTTTATGAATAATTAGGGACGTGGCCTCTTGAGTGACAGCTAGCCTCTGGCCCTCACTTCTCCTCGGAGGTAAACGTCAGCCGATGGACGTACGCCCCTCCCCCCAACGTCACATACATGCCCTTTTTTGGTCAGAGGAAATGAGGTGGAGTCAAAGTCTGACAAGATGGAGACTCCAGTAGGAGAGGACGATTGGATCGAGTTAGAGAACGGACCTGACGGAGACGCTACGTCAGTCAAAAACTGACAGACAGAAAAAGATTTGGTCTCATTTTGAACTGGAGCAGCTGCAGATTAAGTCCATACCTGATATGTCAGGATCCATTTAAATGATGCGTGGTATGAGATGAATACACAGTGTTTTTGTTGGCTTGGCTGCCATCTTGACTTTAGAGCTGGGATGTAGAAGCAGCGAGTGCGTGGGAAAAGGCTCGAGGAGTTTGGTAACAGAAGAGTGGCGTAGAAAGGTCTGCAGGTTGGTGTGTCCTGTGTTCAGCAGCAGTGTTTTTTCCCATGAGACAGGAGTTTACATTCGCTGTGAAGCCATAAAAGAGTGGCACGCCTGCTGGAGATCCCTTTTCTAATCATAACATGAATTCACCACGAGTCAACAACTAAACCAGTCATCTGTTGACTTGTTGAAGGTGTGGTATGTGTCATTATCTGACAGCCAAGACACACACACACACACACACGCCGCATCAGCAGTGCGTGGCACGCCTGTGGAGTCCACACAGTTAGCGCCGCCTGCCTTTCTACGTGGAGTTAGCTTTTGATAACGACCATAAATATCAAATGTTTTCTTTCATTTGGTCAAAAATGAAGTTTGAGATTCTGTCCAAAGAAACAGAACAAAAACAGAAATATCTACATTTTGTTCTTGTCATGATGTCAAGGGACCGTTCAACAGAGAGCTGCTGGTTGGATAACGGAATCCGGCCTGTTGTTGTTGTTGTTGTTGTTGTTGTTGTTGTTGTTGTTGTTGTTGTTGTTGTTGTTGAGTGATGATGGTCACACAGTAGGGCTTGATCCTTGCTCTGATCCCATCCATCTTGTTGACCTGGAGTTTGGGAGGAAGAGGCTTGGTAGAGCTGGTTTGTACGGATTAGCCTTTAGCCTAGCTTTAGCCTAGCTTTAGCCTAGCCCACAGGCCTGAGTGCTTCTTCTTTCACCTCGTTGTCTCTGGGGAAGCAACCCAAGTCTCCGGGGACACACAGATGTTATGGTTCTCCACCACTTCCGTCAAAACCCCAACTGAAGGAAAATCACTTGGGAATGCTGCTCATCCTCAGGGGAGGAGGAAGTGCTCATAAAACTTCTGTAAAAGCATCAATCCTACAATCTAAAACCACTCAAATACAAGTAGAACTCATTCATAAAAGGGTGAAAGTACTAGCCTGGAAATCCAGACCCACATCTATCCAGAGAGTCTGCAACGAGCAGTAAGGGCGCCCTCCCACTGTACCTCCGTCCCGTGCCCCGTGCTTTAGGGTCCTTGTCCCCCCCTCCAGGCCCGTTTGTACTCACACTACCTGGGCCTCGGAGAATGCTTCTTGCTGCCTATACATCATCACGCCGTAACACGTCACACGCATTGATGACGTCATGGCGATGCGTGGCTTTGTTTCCAGATCTTTCCGTAGACCTCGGAGTTTTTGTGCGTCTTGTCGACTGTTTTTGAATCTTTTCATCGACCAAATCTGCAGTAAACACTCCACCTCCGCATCACACCAACGTGAACCTTTCACCGCCATTGTTTGAAATGTCCGCGCATGGTCCCTCCTTCTTTTTTCTATGTCCCAACAGGCGCACAGGAAATTACCTCAGAACCAGAGTAGGCCTCAGAGTAGGCCTCGTGCTCGTACACGTGCAAACGTGCTTTACTAAAGCCCACCTCTCCCAAACCGGCCGTGGACGACAAGCGTGCCGCTCCTAGACGCGGTACGGTTGCACTCACACTGGTCAAAGGAACCAGACATTAGTGAAACGTGCTTGGGCACGGTACGGAGGCACAGTGTGAGTGCGCCCGAAGACCCTCCCAACATTATCTAATACCACTGCACGCAACTGGATAGCACTACAATCGCCAGCAACCAATTGCAGCAATGAACAAGGTGACGACTTTGAAGGTGCAGTACTGTCGTCATGGGTTACGCCCACCCATAACAGTACGATTTGATTGGTGAGTTGGGATTTTCTGACATAGTTAATGAGATCCAACGGTTCGTGCTCAGAGACATGGACTATATTCAGCAGTTTTTAGTCAAATATACTGTAGTTCCCCGGGGTCGGCCCCTCCGAAAGGTCGATGTACACCGAGGCTGTTTGCTTCCATATGAGATGAATGTTTCATTTATCATGCATGATCCATGTGAGTCAGTATACATGTACTTGCTCACGCACATTTGTACAAAGCATCAAAGTAACAGGGCAGCACAAACAGAGGCATCACTGGGAACGCCTGCTGTCACAGGCTTTCTGCTTCTGCTGCACGCCAAACCTCAGACACGACGGTCCCACGTCCACTGCACCACATACACGCTCTTTATTGACACTGTGAAATGTTCTTTATTACATGACCAACACCTTTTAAATAAGTAACGCTGTTAACGAGTCTCTACGGGGGAAACGCACGCCGTCTGACTCATCCAATAAAACTGTCCGTAACTTTAGAAGAGGCCTTGTGTGTGCATTAAACAGTGACGTCATCAGCTGAGGTCATGTTGGCGGGTACATAATCCAAAGCGGAGCTCTGGTTTGTGTCAGGGGAGGACTGCTGAGCGCACACCGCTCTGAGTGTTTGACGCTTTTATGAAAGATTAGGTCAGCGTATCCGGACACGCTGGGAAACCTCACCGTGCATCCGTATGAATGTGCCATAGTGTAAGCGCTGCTGATTTATTATATGCAAGTGGCCGAGAGAGCAGTCAACGTGTAGTCGTCCCACGGCGGGTCGCCTGTTCTGGTCTCACAGAGGGTTTGCTGTTCTCTCCGCTCATACCTCTGCTTCTACCACACTGTTATTGGCTTTTTGACACCTCCCCGCCCCGGAGCACGAGCTCAGGTGACCTTTCAGCACGACCAAACCTTCCTAGAGGACTAACTACTGCACGTGATAGTCAGGGTTCTGGACGAACACCTGCCAACCCATTTATCCCCGTGCCAGTACTTTCTGCATTTCCCATGAACGCTGTGCCGTACCGCTACGTGATGACGCTTCATACGCATTGACCGTGCGCAGAAGATTCATCATTCATTCATCTTCAGCCTCTTGTCCCTGTCGGGGTCGTGGGGGGCTGGAGCCGATCTCAGCTGACATCGGGCGTGAGGCGGGGTCCACCCTGGACAGGACGCCAGTCTATCACAGGACACATAGAGACGAACAGAGACAGACAACCATTCACACCTACGGGTGATTTAGAGTCATCAATGAACCGAACACCTGCACGTCTTTGGACTGTGGGAGGAAACCGGAGAACCCGGAGAAAACCCACGCAGACACGGGGACAACATGCACACTCCACACAGAAGGACCCCAGCCGGGATTCTAACCAGGAACTCTCTCGCTGTGAGGCGACAGAGGTAACCAAAGATTCCTCACATAAATCCTGTATGAACCTGGAGATTCTCCTGAAATTTACCCGAAGTCATCAACAAGGTCAGAGTCACCGATCTGTTGATGTTGGACAGCAGGACGCCATATCACACCCTAACTTTGCTACTGAAGTAGTCGTTGATCACTCGCGGCCTCTCGTGGCCGGTTAAGAGGAGTGAGGAGTCGGCAGCCAATGATGATATGAAACAGTCAAAAAACTACATTTTTCAAAAAGTTGTGAAGCACCGCATACGCAAGAGGTCCGTAAGGATACATGCTCTTCGGGCGCCCTCCCACTGTGCCTCCGTCCCGTGCCCCGTGCTTTAGGGTCCTTGTCCCCCCCTCCAGGCCCGTTTGTACTCACACTACCTGGGCCTCGGAGAATGCTTCTTGCTGCCTATACGTCATCACGCCGTAACACGTCACACGCATTGATGACGTCATGGCGATGCGTGGCTTTGTTTCCAGATCTTTCCGTAGACCTCTGAGTTTTTGGGCCTCGTGCTCGTACACGTGCGCACGCTCGTGCTCGTACACGTGCAAACGTGCTTTACAAAAGCCCACCTCTCCCAAACGGGCCGTGGACGGCAAGCGTGCCGCTCCTAGACGTGGTACGGTTGCACTCACACTGGTCAAAGGAACCAGACTTTAGCCGTGAAACCTGTTTGGGCACGGCACAGAAGGACAGTGAGAGTGCGCCCTTCATCTCATCTCCCTTCAGGCTCCGTCTCTCACTTCTTCACCATCGTCTCTTATTATCCTCATCCCTCTTCTCTCTTCTCTCCCCTCCCTCCCTCCCTCCCTCCTCTCTCTCCGCTCTGACAAAGATTCACACATTAACGACTCAGCTACGCCTCTTGAATACCAACCCGACCCCAGCATTGTCTGAGAGCAGTGGGGGGGAAATTCTCTGCATTTGGGCCGTTCCCCTGTGACTGGCACGTTACCATGCCGCTGCTTTACAACTAAGGGCCCAACGCACTGCCACCATGACCCCCCTCCCCCATGATGATGATGTGTTTCCTCTCACAGCCCCGTCAGGCCTCAGTGAGGCATTCATGGGTCCACTGGAGGAAGAAAGGGTCGATATCATTACAGCAGCCAGAGCTCTCGTCCCCCTCGCTGTGTGTGATGCAGGGTTAGTCCCAGGGCCTCCAGTGAGCCGTGCTGGACATCAAAATGAATAATGGCTGTCTTTGCTACCATGGTAACCTCTCCAGAGTTCCCCCCATATGTCTTCTGTCTGTGCTGTGATGCAGCAGAGCCAGTGTGGACGCAGCCGACTGAAGCGCCTTCAGGAAGTCAGCAGAGGACGTGCTGCAGACCCCCTCCCAACGCGGAGTAACGTCCCTTATACCTGTAATTACAATCACTCACGAACAAAACATTTATCTCATCTCATCTCATCTTCAGCCTCTGATCCTGGATCAGGTCTCAGGGGCAGCAGCTCCAGCCTCTGATCCTGGATCAGGTGTCAGGGGCAGCAGCTTTAGCAGGGGACCCCAAACTTCCCTTTCCCGGGCCACATTAACCAGCTCTAACTGGGGGATCCTGAGGCGTTCCCAGGCCAGTGTGGAGATCTAATCTCTCCACCTGGTCCTGGGTCTTCCCCGAGGCCTCCTCCCAGCTGGACGTGCCTGGAACACCTCCCTAGGGAGGCGCCCAGGGTTCATCCAGACCAGATGATCCTGAACCACCTCAACTGGCTCCTTTCAACGCAAAGGAGCAGCGGCTCTACTCCGAGTTCCTCACGGATGCTGAACTTCTCCCCCTCTCTCTAAGGGAGACTCCAGACCCCCTCCTGAGGAAACACATTTCACACGCTTGGACCTGGACCTGGTTCTTTGGGTCCTGACCCAGCTTTTATGGGGCAATACATTTGTACTCGGGCAAATTTTGCGATAAATTTTCCCCGAAATGATTGAGAGAAGTGATAATTTTGCCGTTTTGACGCCATTTTCAGCTGACATAATAAGTCATAAGTCCACTCTTTCAAAGGTCAATAAACGTTTATTTCTAAAGAATATTTAACACTAGAACTGGAGGACATTTAAAATATGCAAAATAAATAAACTAAACAACCAGAAACAGTAAATCAAATGGACTCTCCGTGTGTTTGAACCCGTCGGTGTTTAGTTGCTGCTGTTTGAAACCAAAGTGTCGCAGCGGTTCAGGTGAAGTGGTTCACACGGCCGTTGGGTTTGAACCTGAAGCTTCCACACGGCAGCTGTGGCGTTCACTTTGAAACCGACTCCATCTTTGTTTTGATTCCTCCAGATCTCAACTAGCGTGTCCTCTAAGCTGCTCCTCACAGGGCTCTCCTGCTGCACTCTCGGCAAGCGTGCCGCTCCTAGACGTGGTACGGTTGCACTCACACTGGTCAAAGGAACCAGACTTTAGTCGTGACACGTGCTGGGGCACGGGACGGAGGCACAGTGGGAGTGCGCCCTAACTTCCCTCGCCCTGTCACGCTCCCCGAGGTCCAACGGTACACAGATGTAATGCTTTAACACATGTAGCTTGTTTGCTTTGTTCTGATTCAGGGATAAAACTCCTTTCCTCTGTCACATGGTTCATTTGTGTTCACACGGCGACGGCCGGACGAGAGCTCACCTCCAGATTCCCCCTCTGCTGAGTGAGAGGCTGTGTGTGTGTGTGTGTGTGTGTGTGTGTGTGTGTGTGTGTGTGTGTGTGTGTGTGTGCGTCCTGCTCACTCTCTCTCTTCACCTTTTGTGTTGCAGTTGAACGAGAGCTGGTTCAGAAGAGGACCTTCACCCGGTGGATGAACCTTCATTTGGAAAAGGTTTGTTGATCCTTCCTTAAAAACTGCGTCTGCAGAAAAAACACAAAGCAGAGAAACGTCATCACGGTCGCTGCGCTGAGTCATTACAGCGCCGCTCGCTACGCTTTCATTCATTCACCGCGGAGCGCTGACACAGGGAGGCTCCCTCATCACCGCACCCCTGTCATGTCTTCTTGCTGCCTATACGTCATCACGCCGTAACACGTCACACGCATTGATGACGTCATGGCGATGCGTGGCTTTGTTTCCAGATCTTTCCGTAGACCTCAGAGTTTTTGTGCGTCTTGTCGACTGTTTTTGAATCTTTTCATCGACCAAATCTGCAGTAAACACTCCACCTCCGCATCACACCAACGTGAACCTTTCACCGCCATTGTTTGAAATGTCCGCGCATGGTCCCTCCTTCTTTTCTCTACGTCCCAACAGGCGCACAGGAAATGACCTCAGAACCGCCGTAGGCCTCGTGCTCGTACACGTGCGCACGCTCGTGCTCGTACACGTGCAGACGTGCTTTACCAAAGCCCACCTCTCCCAAACGGGCCGTGGACGGCAAGCATGCCGCTCCTAGACGTGGTACGGTTGCACTCACACTGGTCAGAGGAACCAGACTTTAGCCGTGACACGTGCTGGGGCACGGTACGGAGGCACAGTGGGAGTGCGCTCTAAACATCTCTGCTCTTATTGTAAGTTTGTCCCCGTAAGGACTCTTTTCTTTGCCTCCATCTCTTCACAGCTGTCTCGTCATATCTCAGTTCAAACGCAGTGATTCCGTCTCTATGTGCGTCCAGTTGTGATTTAAACTCCGTACTGTAGCGCTCTCTGGCGCGGTGTTGCCCTGGCAACCAGTAGCGTGGGATTCCAACGTGGCGGACGGGCTCAGCTCCCTCACAAATGTTCAGGTCACTGCTCATTCTCAATAGACGGACTGCAGGAAGTCCTAAAACCAGAAGGGAGCTGGAAGTCAGTGGGATTTTTTGGTGGCTGGGTTGCCTGAGGGCGCCCTCCCACTGTATCTCCGTCCCGTGCCCCATCCCGTGTACGAGCACGAGCGTGCGCTTGTGCACGAGCACGAGGCCTACGGCGGTTCTGAGGTCATTTCATGTGCGCCTGTTGGGACGTAGAAAAAAGAAGGAGGGACCATGCGCGGACATTTCAAACAGTGGCGGTGAAAGGTTCACGTTGGTGTGATGCGGAGGTGGAGTGTTTACTGCAGATTTGGTCGATGAAAAGATTCAAAAACAGTCGACAAGACGCACAAAAACTCCGAGGTCTACGGAAAGATCTGGAAACAAAGCCACGCATCGCCATGACGTCATCAATGCGTGTGACGTGTTACGGCGTGAAGCTTGCACATGTTGCACGCGGTTGCTATCGTCCCCTCACTTAAATGTGCATCTACCTCCTGTTCACCTACATTTCACCTCAGCAGAGCCGTGGTGCATCACCGTGTTTGCACTGGCACCACCGCGCGTCTCTGTGGAAACCCCTGATCCGTCCCGTGTGTCCCTGGTCTCTGGTCTCTGGTCCCCCCTCCAGGGGTGAGTCCGGGTGAGCCGAGTCTGAGCGTCTGATCAAACCTTTTGTTTCCTCTCACAATGGGCCTCTTCTTCTTCTCCTCGCTGGTTGGCCCCGCGTCAAATCTCTGACCCACTAATTAACAATCATACATTTGTCCACTGTCATCTCGGAAAGTTCCAGTCTCGCCTGAGTCAGTACAGACTTGTTGTGATAACACGGCTCAGACACTGGATGCTGTGGTTCCTCACGGATACAAGGTCAACTCTTGTGTCAACTGTGTTATAAACTCTTACTGTACTGAAGCTGTACAGCAGGGAGCGTGTGTTTGAAGCAGACCCGTTTGGAGATCTGTTCAGTGTTGAATTAACCTCCAAACATTCAGCCTCTTTTAAAAAGGCTTAGGATCGGGGGTCTGGGGTGTTCAGGTCACTTTATATGAGGAAGTGCTACCGACAAAAGCGAACAGCCAACAAATGGCGGCTAACAACCAGTGCTGAGGTTTAAATTCACAGAATTAACTCGTTATCATCTTCGTCCTCGCCTACAGGAGTCTCCATCGTGTCAGACTTTGACTCCGCCTCATTTCCTCTGACCAAAAAAAGGGCATGTATGTGACGTTGGGGGGAGGGGCGTACGTCAATCTGGCTGACGTTTACCTCCGAGGCTATGAAAAGATTCAAAAACAGTCGACAAGACGCACAAAAACTCAGAGGTCTATGGAAAGATCTGGAAACAAAGCCACGCATCGCCATGACGTCATCAATGCGTGTGACGTGTTACGGCGTGATGACGTATAGGCAGCAAGAAGCATTCTCCGAGGCCCAGGTAGTGTGAGTACAAACGGGCCTGGAGGGGGGGACAAGGACCCTAAAGCACGGGGCACGGGACGGAGGCACAGTGGGAGGGCGCCCTGAGGTCTCTCCATTCGCAGTTTTTGAGTTCTTTTTATTTTATTCGAACATCCAAAAAGTCTAAAACTGTATTTGCATTCATATCTGTGGATCATCCCAGATCCTCCCCCGGGCAGCGACGTAGGAATTATTTTTATTAATGAATCATTTTCATGAAGAACGTCGTTAAATCCTCACATTTAAGAAGCTGGAAGCAGCAAATACTAATAAAAAAAGACCATTATGCAGTTATCAAACCAGCTGCTGGGTCATTTGTTTGTGATCTTCTCTATTAACGCACTGATCCTTCTCCTCTCCTCCACCGTCTGCAGTGTGACCCCCCCATCGAGGTCCAGGACCTGTTCCGGGACATACAGGACGGACACATCCTCATGGCCCTGCTGGAGGAGCTCTCCGGCTGCAAGCTGGTCAGTTTTCACCACCGGAACATTTCACACCGTGTGTGCTGATTTATTTATTTATTTTGCTCTGATTGATTAAAAATGATAGAAAACGACTAATAATAGATACAAAATGACTTAAAAAAGATGCAAAACTGAGAGCTGATCCTGATCCTTCAATGTTCGGACGTTGGTTCTGTTTTGTTCCAACGGAGCGTTTGGACCCGGAACTCTTATTTTGAAAGGGTGTTAGGTCACTGAACACACACACACACACACACACACACACCGACACACACACACATGTTCCCATTTCACTTCTGCTCGTACACGTGCGCACGCTCGTGCTCGTACACGTTCAAACGTGCTTTACTAAAGCCCACCTCTCCCAAACGGGCCGTGGACGGCAAGCGTGCCGCTCCTAGACGTGGTACGGTTGCACTCACACTGGTCAAAGGAACCAGACTTTAGCCGTGACACGTGCTGGGGCACGGGACGGAGGCACAGTGCGAGTGCACCCTTAAAAGCCAGTTAACTAGATGGAAATCTTACGCATTATAACTTTAACTGTCACATTAGCAGCTGCCGTCGGCGTTCTGGTGTTAAAACACAGCGTTTTCCAATAATGCCTTTCTCCTTCTGAACGATCCTCCAGCTCCATGGGTTCAAGAAGTCCTCCCACCGGATCTTCAGACTCAACAACATCGCCAAGGTCCTGTCCTTCCTGGAGGAGAGAAACGTGAGTACCACAGCAGGTAGCATGGAGCCCTGTGCACCTGCTGATCTCTGACTGACTGTGCGCCCGTCCGTGTGTCCGTCCTCCAGGTGAAGCTCGTCAGCATCGACGCCGCTGACGTCGCTGACGGGAACTCCTCCATCGTCCTGGGACTCATCTGGAACATCATCCTCTTCTTCCAGGTCATCTCTTTGTCTTTATATCTCTATCTTTAGTCCGTGCGTTTAGGTCAAGTGCATGAGTAACGTGTCCATTCACAGCCTTTAGACCAAAGCAGCTCTGTGGGGAGTTTGTGTGATCCACACTGGGCTTCAATGCTTCGGACAGACGCCGTGAGGAAACAGTTCACACAGAGCATCCTCGTTCTGCACGGAGCACTTACAAGAGACACTCGTCTGCTCTGATGGCGTTCTACAGAAGTGCATCCAGAGGAGCTGACGATAGCAAAGTGTCCTGATCAAAAGTGTGCACAGATGCTCGTGCACAGATGCTCGTGCACGGATCATTTCTCTGCTCTGCGTTCTTCTTCTTCTTCTGCACTGGATAAAAGTGTCGACTCTACTTCACCGTGTTGTTGTGGCGGTCATGAACGGTGCGGGGACATAACACTGAGAGACTGGAGCCAGATGCAGACACGGACACGGACACGGAGTAAAAGTACAAACAAATGTTTAATATAAACAACAGAAACAGGAATAATTACAGGGGAACAAGAACACTAAAGACGAGACGGTCGAGGGTAAAAGGAACGCGGGAAACGACGCACGATCAGGGATCAGGACGGGGAAACAGGAACGCTGAAGACGAGACGGTCGAGGGAAACAAGAAGGAGGAAATTACGGACGGTCGAGGGTAAAAGGAACGCGGGAAACTACGGAGGAAGACAAAGAAACAATTAATAACAATCAACACGGAGCGAAAATACAGGAACGAACGAGAAACGGAAGCCAACCAACGAAGAGTTTACCGAGTAACAAGTGCCGAGTGCACTCGGTCACACTTAGTTAGTGTTTGATTTATTTTACGTGAGCTTTCTCTTGATGTGATTCATGTTTTTATGCTCATTGTTACTCTGATCCTTTCATCTTTGTATTGAAACTGTTGCACAATCATTTCCCTCGGGATAAATGAAGCTTCTTGAAGTAAATGAGAACAACGGTCCGGCGCTGCACGCACGTCACCTCCGGCTTCTGATACCCCTGGAGGTGATCAGCGTAACTCGCTGCTGCTGAGGTGGAACCACGCCGACCTGCTCCTGGACCAACAAACACACAGGGGAATCACAGACAGAGGGAGAGAAACTCACACAAAAGGAAGAGAGGAGGGAGTGACAGAACCAAATCTTGACAGTGGCGTCTGTTCGACCACACGTCACACCCCGCTGAGAGCTCCGTCCAATCAGCAACCGACTTCTCTCAGGGCAGAAACACACGTTCTCCTTTATACCTGGGAAGGTTTCTGAGGGTTCGTCCACACGATGGAAAACTACCTTTGTATTCTCTGTCACTCTTAAAAAGTTCCCTTTTCCCCTGGTCCTGGTCCTGGTCCTGGTCCTGGTCCTGGTCCTGGTCCTGGTCCTGGTCCTGGTCCTGGATCCTAAATGTGTGCGTCCACAGGAGACCAGGTGCAGCGACTCCAAACGCTGTAGTATCCATGCCAGGCCTGGAGGTGGCGCTGTAACTGCCACAGAAATACACCAACAACAGAGAAGAAGAGACGGGGAGACGCTGTGGAGAATCCAAACACCGCAGATCAGAACAGAAAGAGTCCAAACGTCATAAAACCACCGTTTTTTTCCACACAGCAACAGAAACAGCGTAGAAAACGTTTAAACAATGAACTGTTTTATATGGTTTTGAAGATTTATATCTGGGAAATACGACGGTTTTGTATAGTTGCGTATCACGATATTTGGATGTATGATGACGTCACGATACGGCTCCATTGAAAGAGGATAAACTATAATTGTGCCCCGGTCTGAATCCACCTCTGTGTCTCTGAACCTTGCAGATTAAGGAGCTCACAGGGAACATCAGGAGCCAGTTCCCCTCCTCCTCCAGCCTGTCGTCCATCCCCACCAGCTCGGACTCCGACAACTCCTACTGCAGCACGCCATCGGACGAGAGACGGTCGGCGTCCGCTGCCATGCGAGAACACAGCAAGGCCATCAAGAAGCTGCTGCAGTGGGTACAGAAGCGAACACGCAAGTGAGTCTGTTGTTTCTGACGGATACGCGGTAAAAGTTCTGCCTCCTTTGATGCGTCTGTGTCCGACGGCCTCGTAAAGTTTGTTTCCTGGACTGATCCTGATCCTGATCCTGATCCTGATGTCTTAGGTACAGTGTGGCAGTGCAGGACTTTGGGAAGAGCTGGACGAGTGGTCTGGCCTTCCTGGCTGTCATTAAGTCGATCGACCCCAGCCTGGTGGACATGAGGAAGGCCCTGCTGAGGACGGCCAAGGAGAATCTGGAGGATGGCTTCAGGATAGCTCATTACAGCCTGGGTATCCCACGCCTGCTGGAGCCCGAAGGTAACAAGAGAAGCTGCTTAACACCATATTTAAATATAATTATATATAATAAACGACTGACATTCTGATGAAAGGGAAACCTGCAGTCAGGGTAGTTGATCATCAAAGTTACTGTGCATGTTATCGGAAATCTAGGTCATCGCTCCAAGAGGCTTATTTTGCACCAGACTGGGTTCTGAGTTTGGAAGGAGGTTCATTAAAAAGCCTCTGGGATGATTGTTCTTTATCTGCCTGTTCCCAGATTTGACCATCAATGCACCGGATGAGCAGTCCATCATGACGTACGTGGCTCAGTTCCTGGAGCACTTCCCCGGCATCGAGGAGGTAAGAACCCCTTCATGTGTCCGGGGCTCCAGACGGCAAAAAAACCTCCACCAAAAGAGTGTGCGACTGAGTTTTATGTCTCACCGTGTTAATCTGTAAGAGGCTGAACGGCAACAGAGTGACGGGTTAGACAGGGACAATGTGTAAGTACTGTAAGAAGATGGTGTCGTCAGCACCGCAACACCGCATACTTTACCGCGGTGAGGACCGTAGGCTACCCCGCGGCTAACACAAGTACCAGCACAGCTCTCTGCTAACATCAACCCCCCGGGGGCGGCCGGTGGAATAGCGGTTAGAGCGGTCGCCGCATGTAAAGAGGCTGAAGGTCCTCGAAGCAGCGGCCGTGGGTTTGACTCCGACCCGCGGCCCTTTGCTGCATGAAAGTTTGTAGAAATGTGAATATTTGGTTAGCATGTTGATGTGCCCCTAAAATTTCTGGTTGAGTCTGGAGCCCTGGTGTGCGATGTCAGATTTGATCTCTGAATGGGAGCAGAAAGATATCTTTGTCTTCTTTGTTCCTCTCTAAGCCGGAGGACTCCTGCCGGCCGATCGAGCGCAGCATCTCTATGGGCCGACTCAACTTCCGCGACAGTGACTCCAACCACATGAGGAACAGCGCTCACCGAAGCCGAGTCAAGGAGAGGTCCTACATGTTCCAGAGGGCCTGTACCCAACCTCCCCCCAAAATCTTCATTTCCTCTGTGTCAGAGGACAGGAGTGCCGTGTCGCCGCCCTTCAGGCCGGCCGCAGCTCGCTCGTGGTCCACTGAGGACTTCTTGGCAGATTCCACCGACGTGGAAGACGTCTCCAGCAGCGTGGTTGAAGTGTCCACAGAATCTGCCAGTGAGGTCTCAACTAACTCCCCACAACTGTCTGACATCCACTCGCCCACAGGCTCATCGGCGACTGTGGAGTCAGCGATCGGTGACTCGGCGATCCACTCTCCAGACTCCTGGGTGGAGAGTGAGTTCGGGGTGATGCCAGAGAAGTTTTGTGAAAGCCCGAGTGACGGTTCTTTGTGTGACAGTGGGACAGCCTGGGACGTGTACCGGGCCACTCCTATCGAGGTCACCGCTATCGATGAGGGGTTCGTCCCGTCCGCAGAGGACAGAGCCCCCGATGAGTCGTCGATTAATGAGGCGTACGTTGATGAAGGGATTTATTCGCTGAGCTCGTTGGAGAGCACCCAGGAGAGAGTTCAAGAGGAAAAGCAAGTGGAAGAAGGGAAAGAGAAAGAGGCAAACCTTGAGAAGATCAACCGGGACGTGGCACCTGATCATAGCAAAAGTGAGATCACAAGAGAAGACGCACGTCAGAGCCCAGAGCAAGAACCGTCTTTTGGACTGTGTGATGCTGAAGAACTGGCCGACGCTGATAAATCCAACCAGTCCCAACTCAAGCAGACCAGTTTTGAAGAGAGCACTCACAGAGAACGGGAATGTCTTAAGAAAGCTGGGGCCTTGGTTTGGGAAGTCCGAGACTACGAAAGACGAACCGAAGGTCAGAACGAGGGAAATAACGCAAAGGAGTCTGAAGGGGAAACTGAATGTCAGGAAAACGATTCTCTGTCAGAGGAGACGAGAGAGGAATCAAGAGATGGGTCCGGGTCTCTGAAGGGAAGGGGTGAAGGGGTTGGAGAAACACCAGATGAAGTGAGTGAAGGACTTCTCAGAGATCACGCAGACGCTCGAGAACGCTTCAGCTCAGAGACTTTAGTAAACGCACGTCCGACCAACCAAGACAGAGCTTCAGAAGCAGGTCTAGACCCGAGCACAGGCATCAATATTCCTCTGATCTCGATTTCCAGTGAGCCAGGAGAGCAGGAAGAGGAGCCGGGGAGACTTTATGGTGCTGGGGATGATGAGGTACGTCAGGCAGAGGGAACTGACGCTGACGTACCTCAAAACCTACAGGATTTAAGCTGTGACCACGATGACAATGTTGCCCGCAAGTCCACTGAGACTCCTTCTGACCTGGGATCAGAAAACGTCAAACCAACAGCTTCAGAACAAATAAGGGACACAGAAAGTGGGCGTGCGGAAGAACGCGACATGAGCAGATCATCCAACGCAGACGCAAGTGAATCCAAACAGGAACGTGAGTCTCCGATCTCTGAGAAGGACTCGAGTTCTCAGACTTCCTCTTCAGATGCTAAATCTCACCGTGAGATCTCGGAGCAGGAAGTGGATTTACACCAGGACCAACTGGTCCACGCCGGTTCTGATGATGAAACAGCGACCGCACAGCAGAACGCGCTGGAATCAGTCAACTCGAAACCCAACGGTACCGCAGGGATCGCGTTTTATGAACCCGGTGGCGTGTCCAGAGACAGGGACTTGTTTTATGCAGACTTTGATCAAAGTTGCCCCACAGTGGATGTGGTCGGGGACCCCATCGAACCCATGGATCTGTTCTACCCTGACAAAGAGGAGCACATGTTCACGGAGCCGCCTGATACTGAGATGCAGAGTTGGCCGTCAGTTCTGAGCGTGTCTGCTCTCCAGCCGGCGCCGGCTTCAGAGAATCCGCCTGAGCCGCCCCTCGACCCGCCGGGGGAAGACTTCAGGAACACAGTGGATCCAACACAAGACAAGGAAAAGGTAAGTGTGAGTTTATTCAGCAGTGCTGGCTGCAGTAGGATCATTAGTTCAGGTTCAGTGAGCTTTTTGAACAGTTCAGTGTTTTAGTTATTGGTCACGCTGGGACGGCAGTGATGGCTGGGACGGCAGTGATGGCTGGTCAGTCACCCTTTCCTGGTCCTCAGACGTCGACTGTTTCCTATAAACGACAGATTTTGGGCTGTTTATCTTCCTTGACACGTCTTCTTTGAGACTGGTGGAAAGAACACTTTGATTTGACTTCACTTTGTCTGTAGATTTCGCTTAAATTCACCTGTAGTTAGCATGAGATGATGCCTCATTAGCATATTTAGACTTGACACAGAAAACATTTGCCAATGAAGAGGGCACTTTAGCACATGTTTATGTTTCTAGAGGACACTTTAGCACATGTTTATGCTCCTAGAGGACACTTTAGCTCACGTTTAGACTCCTAGAGGGCACTTTAACACATGTTTTGGCTCCTAGGGGGCACTTTAGCACATGTTTTGGCTCCTAGAGGGCACTTTAGCACACGTTTTGGCTCCTAAAGGACACTTTAGCACACGTTTTGGCTCCTAGAGGACACTTTAGCACATGTTTTGGCTCCTAGAGGACACTTTAGCACATGCTTATGCTCCTAGAGGACACTTTAGCACACATTTTGGCTCCTAGAGGACACTTTTGCACACGTTTAGGCTCCTAGAGGACACTTTAGTACATGTTTTGGCTCCTAGAGGACACTTTAGCACACGTTTAGACTCCTAGAGGACACTTTAGTACATGTTTTGGCTCCTAGAGGACACTTTAGCACACGTTTAGACTCCTAGAGGACACTTTAACACACGTTTAGGCTCCTAGAGGACACTTTAGCACATGTTTTGGCTCCTAGAGGGAACTGTAGCACACGTTTTGGCTCCTTGAGGGCACTTTAGCACACTTTTTGGCTTCTAGAGGGCACTTTAGCACATGGTTTGGCTCCTAGAGGACACTTTAGCACATGTTTTGGCTCCTAGAGGACACTTTAGCACATGTTATGACTCCTAGAGGACACTTTAACACACGTTTTGGCTCCTAGAGGACACTTTAACACATGTTTTGGCTCCTAGAGGACACTTTAGCACACATTGAATGATGAACACAGACTACTGCCACCTGCTGGTATGGAGAGTCGCTTCCTCTCACACAGGTGTAGAACATATGTGCTGGTCGGTCTTCGGCTGAAGTCTTTGCGATGTGTTCAAGTGCAACTTGTTGGGTCAGACAGATGCGACGTGCCTTCGTAAATAAGAGGACTCATCCTCCGGGGACCATGAATATCCCCGTCAAACGTCATCAACACTCTGATTTGGGTTGTAGAGAGAGGTTTTTATGGACCAGACCCTCCCGTACAGTGTCACTGAGCAGCTGTCTCTCTTTGCGTCTCGCTCTTTAGATGATCATGAAGACCAGCCAGGAGACCGACCAAGCATCTGAGACCCAGGAAGACCGTCTGTTACCCGGGGAGACGACAGGAGGACTGTGGGGGGATGCTCCCGCAGACGGCAGTGATCTCAGTGAGGCTGAGCAGCGGCGCTCAGGCTCTGCCAGGGAAAACACAGCGTCTGTGAGGTAGGCTTTCTATTCTTAGTCAGACCCCTGGTACACTGGGAAACACAGTGGACCCTGGGGGGGGGTGGTCTGACCTGGTGTCCCACTTTGCTCAAATATGTCCATAAATGTACTGAACACAGTTCTCTGTGTAGGCTGGTGATGGGAGCGGAGCCGGGCCTTATGAGGGTTTAGAGAGGGGGACGAGGTTTACAGTCATTACTGTGCTCCAAGGATTTAAAACATGAGAGTTTCAATGTGATCATAGAATTAAACGTCTGATCCTTTAGACTTTTCTATATCAAACCACAATTTAGATGATGTTTAACGTCAGAATTCCAGTCATCAGGCTGATTTAGCGCCTTTCAAAATATGATTTCTGGGTCCAAGCCTATTATTTCTGCACCCTCGTTGTTTTAAAAACATCATAATTGACCTTTGACCTCTTTGTTCTGGATGTTAAAGAGTCAAACTGATCAAAGAGCTGATCCTGATCGTTCACATGTTCGGACGTTGTTTCTTTTGTTTCAATGGAGCATTTGGACCTGGAACTCTTATTTTGAAAGGGTGTCAGGTCACTGAACAGACACACAAGACTTCAAAAGGGATGCAAAATGATTAAAAATGATAGAAAATGAATAATAAAAGTTGCAAAATGATTAAAAAAAGAGTCAAACTGATCAAAGAGCTGACCCTGATCGTTCACATGTTCGGAACTCTTATTTTGAAAGGGTGTTACTTCACACTTTTAAATGTCCTCTGTAAACAGAAGTTTAGTGTCAGAACGACCGTTAAATTAGCTAAATAAATTAGAACAAGGGTCCAAATAATCCACTAAAGTTTCTACCATTAACCTCAGCTACCACCGAGTCATTCGTCGAGTCAACGTCGTGGAGCTTTATTTACGTTACGGTCACACACATATCAGTAACACACATATCAGTCACACACATACACATATCTGTAACACACATATATTTCAGTCACACACACATATTTCAGTCACACACACATATTTCAGTCACACACACATATATCAGTCACACACATATCTGTCACACACATATATCAGTCACACACACACACACACATATATCAGTCACACTGTTGAATAAACACTATATAGAGAACAGTGAGTGATTGAATGAGGGAATGGTTTCGAACACAGCTCCTGTGTCCGACACGTGTGAGTTTCCGCTCGCTGTGGCGTTCTCAGAGCTTCTTCACCGCTGCGTTTCCTGGATCTTCTTGTTGAAACCTAAACTGACGGATGTGTCTTTTCAGGAGCGACAGTAACGAACGCCAGATTCCTCCAGTGCTTCGCCACAGGAAGGGGGCTCGCTTCACCGCGCCCACGGTGGGTGTGACGCTCCTTTTCCTCCTCTACAGATTCACTTTATTCTTGTGTAAATGTTCTTTATGACACCGTACACTTGTATCTTTACCACACAGGACAATCAGACAGCAGCGCCCAGAGAAGCTAACGGGGACTCCGACCTCTGGTAAGAACCTCGCCCTCCTGTCAATTACATCAGCTTCTGATTTTGCAAACTAGTGGTCGATTAGTGGTCATCTGCTACCGTACAGATCGTCCCGTGCCCCGTGCTTTAGGGTCCTTGTCCCCCCCTCCAGGCCCGTTTGTACTCACACTACCTGGGCCTCGGAGAATGCTTCTTGCTGCCTATACGTCATCACGCCGTAACACGTCACACGCATTGATGACGTCATGGCGATGCGTGGCTTTGTTTCCAGATCTTTCCGTAGACCTCGGAGTTTTTGTGCGTCTTGTCGACTGTTTTTGAATCTTTTCATCGACCAAATCTGCAGTAAACACTCCACCTCCGCATCACACCAACGTGAACCTTTCACCGCCATTGTTTGAAATGTCCGCGCATGGTCCCTCCTTCTTTTTTCTACGTCCCAACAGGCGCACAGGAAATGACCTCAGAACCGCCGTAGGCCTCGTGCTCGTACACGTGCACACGCTCGTGCTCGTACATGTGCAAACGTGCTTTACTAAAGCCCACCTCTCCCAAACGGGCCGTGGACGGCAAGCGTGCCGCTCCTAGACGCGGTACGGTTGCACTCACACTGGTCAAAGGAACCAGACTTTAGCCGTGAAACGTGCTGGGGCACGGTACGGAGGAACAGTGGGAGTGCGCCCTTAAAAGACAGTTAACTAGATGAATATCTTACGCATTATAATTATGTGTGTGTGTGTGTGTGTGTGTGTGTGTGTGTGTGTGTGTGTGTGTGTGTGTAGGTGCGGTGAGAGCACGGAGCTCTATCTGCTGCTGCTGTTGTGGCTGCTGCTCTACTGCTTCTGGCTGCTTCCACAGATGGACCTGAAGACGCTGCCCAGCCTGCTGCTGAACCTCCATCACTGAACACACACACACACACACACGCGCACACACACACACACACACACACACACACACACACACACACACACACACACAGCTCCACTGCCACTCCTCTGTGTCTCAAACTACTCGAGCTTTTGTAGCTTTTTGCTTCGTAGCGTTTCGTGTGTGAAGTGATTCTGTAGACGACGCATCAGGGTCAGGAACAAATGAGGTGTGAGACGGTTTAAGACATTAAAAATTATAATTTTACAACATAAAAAAGTCAGAATGTGCCACGAATGAAGTCTGAAACACACAATAACAGCGTTATGAGAGTAAACGTTATGTAAATGAGGTTGTGATTGTATGAGAATCATGAGGAAATGTCATAATTGTAAAGTTGACTTGTGTAAAATATTTGCTTCCTTCTCAGAACGTTGCCATGTTTCTCTAACTGTAACTTTTATTGTGAAAATCTCCTCACATCCTGTTTGAACGACCCTGCAGACGTGAGTGTTTTAACCCCGTGCAGAGCCGACAGAGTGAGACGTTATGACCGTACACACACACTGATGTGCAGGAAATGATATTTAACATGGATTCATGGATGCACTGCAGCGTTAAAGGAGCCAGTTGAGGTGGTTCAGGATCATCTGGTCTGGATGAACCCTGGGCGCCTCCCTAGGGAGGTGTTCCAGGCACGTCCAGCTGGGAGGAGGCCTCGGGGAAGACCCAGGACCAGGTGGAGAGATTAGATCTCCACACTGGTCTGGGAACGCCTCAGGATCCCCCAGTTAGAGCTGGTTAATGTGGCCCGGGAAAGGGAAGTTTGGGGTCCCCTGCTGGAGCTGCTGCCCCCGAGACCTGATCCAGGATCAGAGGCTGAAGATGAGAGGAGAAACAAACAAAAACCAGGGAACGGGAGAACAGGAACAGGGTCCGGGTGGAGACGAGGGGAAAACCAAACGCGGGGATCAGGAGACGAAACGCGGACGGACGGTTGAAAGCAGGAACTCTGGAAACTATAACGAAAGAAACAAAGAAACGATGAACACAAGACAAAGCAACACAGACACAGAGAGCAGGGAACACGATCATGAAGTAGGAAGCCAACCAAACGAGAGACACGAACCACGAGATAGCAACAACGGTCTGGCACCGGACGTGGGTCACATCCGCCTCTTCATCCCTCTGTTAACGAGGAGACGAGGCACAGATGGAGGAACCACGCCGACCAGCTCCAGCAGACAAACACACACAGGGAACGCCTCAGGATCCCCCAGTTAGAGCTGGTTAATGTGGCCCGGGAAAGGGAAGTTTGGGGTCCCCTGCTGGAGCTGCTGCCCCCGAGACCTGATCCAGGATAAGAGGCTGAAGATGAGATGAGATGGATGCACAGTGCAGCTCTGAGTCGATGCTAACGACTTTAATGTGATGAAACAAACGTCAGAGAGCGAGAACAGTGTCCGTGACGCAGCCGGGCCTGAGAGTGGAAGCACCCGTGCTGCTGTAACCATGAACAATGAAGGGGAGTTTCACCTGCTGCACTTTTAAAAGACGATAAACTGCCAAAGAAAGCGTTTCCGAGTGCTAACGCAGGAACAACACGACTCACAGGTGTAGTTTTTAACAGCCGCTCTGGTACTAAAGCCCCCCCCCCCCCCCACGGCTCTGTGTTGTATCATAGTTGTAATATTTTACGGCTCATGATGGATTTTTAAAACGTTTTATGACCAGGAAATGTTTCGTGTGACGGAGGTCGTCCACGCCCACGATGGAAAGAGAACGCTTTACAGTGAAATATGTTTCTATGTTATTTTTGAATTTTGTCTGAAATGAAGAACTACGATAACAAGAACATCCTCGTCCGATCTTTCTTCCACAGTCTGTGTCAGTGTGTGTGTGTGTGTGTGTGTGTGTGTGTGTGTGTGTGTGTGTGTGTGTGTGTGTGTGTGTGTGTGTGTGTGTGTGTGTGTGTGTGTGTGTGTGTGTGTGTGTGTGTATGTGTACTTACCCAGCGTAAAATCATCCCAGGACCTTTTCAAATAATCCATGAGACAGTTTTTATTAAGGTAGAAATCCAGGAGAGATGCTAACAGCCGGACGTGGCTAACAGTGGTTAGCTCGGGGCAGCACGGTGAAGGCATTCAAAGGTCTTTTTTTAACCACTAATGCTGCTGAAAATAACAGCAAACCTCTGCAGCAGCATTATTTATGTCAAACATTTTGAGAGAAAAAGTCAGAAGATTGTGTTAAAAAGTCGTATTTTAAGAAAATAATCGTAATATTTTGAGAGAAAAAGTCAGAAGAATGTGACAAAACAGGAAAAATACTTTGAAAAATATTATTTATGTAATAATTTGACAAAAAGTTGTAAAACTTTGAGAAATAAAGATTTTAACAAAAAGGTACGAATTCCTCAGTAAATAGGCTTCTGTAGACCCCTACCCTGACCCTGACCCTAACACTACCCCCTAACCCTAACCCCTACACTACCCCCTGACCCTGACCCTAACTCTACCCCCTGACCCCAACACTACCCACTGACCCTGACCCTGACCCTAACTCTACCCCCTGACCCTAACACTACCCCCTGACCCCTGACCCTAACTCTACCCCCTGACCCTAACACTACCCACTGACCCTGACCCTGACCCTAACACTACCCCCTGACCCTGACCCTAACACTACCCCCTGACCCTGACCCCTGACCCTAACACTACCCCCTGACCCTGACCCTAACTCTACCCCCTGACCCCAACACTACCCACTGACCCTGACCCTAACACTACACCCTGACCCTAACACTACCCCCTGACCCTGACCCCTGACCCTAACTCTACCCCCTGACCCTAACACTACCCCCTGACCCTGACACTACCCCCTGACACTAACACTACCCCCTGACCCCAACACTACCCCCTGACCCTGACTCTAACACTACCCCCTGACCCTGACTCTAACACTAGCCCCTAAAAAGCTGCAGGATTGGCAAACTCCATTTCACCCAGTGCCAGCCTACAGTAGCTGCACCTGACAACAGACAACCCTGGCAACCAGCAACGCCCAACGCTATCGGCTGCTACCATGGAAACAGAACCCGTTGTCAAACCAAAAATATGAATTCAGACTAAATATATTTTTCATAAACGCCCCGTGGGTGGATTTTAATAACGATTCTACATATTCGACCTTTAAGTGGATTAAATATGTTAAATTGGGCTGAAGTCCGGTTCCCTGTGGTTCTGAATGGTTCTGAATGTGCTGCGTCTGCCTCTGATAGTTCTTTCCTCTCTGCAGATGTAAGGAAACAGGCGTTTGCTCGGCCTTCTGCCTGAACAACAATGTAAATGTGTGGTAATGCTGCCACCCAGAGGACGTCCTGTACCACAGTCACAACTTCTGCATAGAACACGTGAGAGCACCAGTCACGTGTTGCTCCCACTGCACTTTGGAAAATGTAGTTTTCATCTGCCAATGTAAAACATGTTTTGGGGTTTTTATTAAATAATATGTTGATAATTACAAAAGCTTTTATTCAAAATTGGATTCAGTTAAACTTTGATATCATGTAAGTCATGGGGGTGTGATATTTTGATAAAAAGTCGCAGATTTATAAGATTAAAAAGTAGCAAATCAGGAGAAACAGGTAAGACGCATTACAGTACAGAGAAACCCCAACATGAATCCTGCTGTCCCTAGAGGACACTTTAGCACATGTTTATGCTCCTAGAGGACACTTTAGCACATGTTTATGCTCCTAGAGGACACTTTAGCACATGTTTATGCTCCTAGAGGACACTTTAGCACATGTTTATGCTCCTAGAGGACACTTTAGCGCATGTTTATGCTCCTAGAGGACACTTTAACACACGTTTATGCTCCTAGAGGACACTTTAGCACACGTTTATGCTCCTAGAGGACACTTTAACACACGTTTATGCTCCTAGAGGACACTTTAGCACACGTTTATGCTCCTAGAGGACACTTTAGCACACGTTTATGCTCCTAGAGGACACTTTAGCACACGTTTAGGCTCCTAGAGGACACTTTAACACACGTTTATGCTCCTAGAGGACACTTTAACACACGTTTATGCTCCTACACTTTAGCACATGTTTATGCTCCTAGAGGACACTTTAACACACGTTTATGCTCCTAGAGGACACTTTAGCAAACGTTTAAGCTCCTAGAGGACACTCTAACACACGTTTATGCTCCTAGAGGACACTTTAACACACGTTTATGCTCCTAGAGGATACTTTAACACACGTTTATGCTCCTAGAGGACACTTTAGCACACGTTTATGCTCCTAGAGGACACTTTAACACACGTTTATGCTCCTAGAGGACACTTTAACACATTTCGGCTCCTAGAGGACACTTTAGCAAACGTTTAAGCTCCTAGAGGACACTCTAACACACGTTGATGCTCCTAGAGGACACTTTAACACACGTTTATGCTCCTAGAGGACACTTAAGCACACGTTTATGCTCCTAGAGGACACTGTAGCACACGTTTAGGCTCCTAGAGAGCACTTTAACACACATTTGTGCTCCTAGAGGACACTTTAACACACGTTTAGGCTCCTAGAGGACACTTTAACACACGTTTATGCTCCTAGAGGACACTCTAACACACGTTTATGCTCCTAGAGGACACTTTAGCACACTTTTGCCCCCTAGAGGACACTTTAGCACACCTTTGCCTCCTAGAGGACACTTTAGCACACTTTTGCCCCCTAGAGGACACTTTAACACACGTTTATGCTCCTAGAGGACACTTTAACACACGTTTATGCTCCTAGAGGACACTTTAGCACACTTTTGCCCCCTAGAGGACACTTTAGCACACCTTTGCCTCTTGGAGGACACTTTAGCACACTTTTGCCCCCTAGAGGACACTTTAACACACGTTTATGCTCCTAGAGGACACTCTAACACACGTTTATGCTCCTAGAGGACACTTTAGCACATGTTTAGGCTCCTAGAGGACACTTTAACACACGTTTATGCTCCTAGAGGACACTTTAGCACACTTTTGCCCCCTAGAGAACACTTTAGCACACCTTTGCCCCCTAGAGGACACTTTAGCACACTTTTGCCCCCTAGAGCACACTTTAGCACATGTTTATGCCCCCTAGAGGACACTTTAGCACATGTTTAGACCCCTAGAGGACACTTTATCACACTTTTGCCCCCTAGAGGACACTCTAACACGCCCCCCGGTGGTGTCGTTACCCCTGAAACGGGACCTGTGACAGGGGAAGTGTGGTGGAGAGACACCTCCAGACTTTTGGCGCAGACGGAGAACAGGGATTCTCCATCACGTTAGTACGGTGGCCCGCGAGGTCCGCGAGCGGCGGTTACGGAGTTTCCGTCGGTGCTTCGGCGCAGCAGCAGCAGAGGCCCGGGTGAAAGGAAGTGGTCCCACCGTGAACGAGTAGCATCGAACCGGGACAGCGAGGACATCAACGGACGATTTACACCATTTTAGCCGAGACTATCAATTGAAAGCACAGCACACATCAGGTGAGAGTGTGTACCGATGTGTGTGAGTCACCTCTCCGGGGTAATGTCACTCTGTTTGCATGTGTGAGCCCTGCTAGCTGCTAGCTGTTAGCTGCTAGCTAGCTAGCTGTCTGGCTGACACGGTGATGGTGCGTGGTGTCCACACGGTGCGTTTTTTGGTGAAGCCGTGTTTCAGTTTAGTTAAAGTTTCAGTTTGGGACCAGGCAAACACACTCAAACACACTCAACAGTCAATAAGAGACGATTTAACAGTCGCTAGCATGCTAACATTAGCTTGTGTCACCCAGGGGGGCTCGGTAACGCTATGGCTAACGTGCTAACCTGGTTTAATTACTTCATTTGTAGCAAGTAGTTCTTCGCAACGTGCTATCAGCTAAACAACGTACAGTTTAATGAGCTAATGTGTGCTAATGTGTTGCTAACTGTAACGCTAGCGCCCAGTTGTGTGTCCATGTTAGCTTCATGTGTTAGCTTCATGTAGCAGGACTCTGCACCAGCACTGAGGCCGGGGACCCTCGCTGCTCTTTAAGTTCATGTGCACACACACACACACACACATGTTTAATCACATTTAACCTCGTGGACGTGTGTTTGAACTCTGCTAACGCTGAGTGTTTGGGAGAAACACAGATGCTTCGGTGCTAGCACGTTAGCATGCTAGTGTTGCTTAGCATGGTCTGCAGCTCAGTGTTGGTGTCAGGCTGGAGGTTTGTAATTGACACATTGAGGCAGAAGCAGCTGCACAGAGACCCGGTTTAATGCTGAGTGCATGGGTGAAGGTGTTGACACTGGTTCTGATGCAGGAGACACATCATTTATTATTATTCTGTTCTGCTTTTAGTGTTGTCACAAAACCAGAATTATGCCTCAAAAATCTCTAGAATGAAAAATAAATCATCATTAAAGTGATGGAATCAAATATAAGATGATAGCAGGTGCAGGTTAAAATGATTTATCTGATTTTTATTAATTAAATCCTTAAATAAGTCAAAATAAAAACATAGTGTTGTAAAAGCTGCTGAGCTTTATAGTTTCTTCACACACACATGACCCAGACCTGCTGGAGGTCTCTGTGCTCATGAGGCAAGGCAGCTTTATTAGTGCAGCACTTTTCATACACAAGCAGACTCACAGTGCTTCACAGCAACACGTCATGAATTAAAATGCATTACAGAGACCAAGAATAAACATACACAATAATAAACGCAGTGCAGAGATTGAGCAGAAAGCTGAGGTGAACATAACAGGTTTCAGTCAGAGTGGGTGAAAGAAGTTGATTCCAGCTGTTTGTTGCATAAAGACTGAAAGATGCTTCCCCTTGATTTGAGTTTACTCTGCGGACCACGAACAGATTGGCTTCAGAGGATAGGTTAGCGCTATAGATGTGACGTAGCTGAGAAGTGACTGTTGTGATTCAGCCAACAATGGCGTCTCTCATGGAGGAAGCAGGCGCCAACACGGACGCTGCTGTTTCATCGTGTTTCAGATCCAGAGAATCTTTCTTCTTTAAAGAACCAGAGAACGGCTCTGAAGGCGTTTGGTGGAAACCATGTTTTTTCTCCCGTCTCATCAGCGTCACAGGTCGGTTTCCATGGGAGTGGTTGAAGTAGCACGTCTATAAAGATGACGGACAAGTGGTTCATCCAATCATATATAGAGGCACAGTGGGAGTGCGCCCCAACAGTGCTAGCAGCACATGGGTAACAGAAGCAGTATCTGTAGAGGCCACGCTAACTTGAATGAAGAGAATCTGGTGTAGCTTGTTATTGTCATCGTCATCGTCATCATTACACCGGTGTAACCAGCTCGTATAGACTGTGCCGTCTGATCATGGCGTCCTCTGTTTCTGTTCTCAGGTCTGTTTCCGGGTGAATGTGTCGGAGCATCAGGAGTTGATTCAGAGACGTTTTTATCATGAAGCCCAGATTGAGTTTTGTCTACGTATCTGGAAACTCTCAGTTCTTACCTGTAAGTACATTAAGACGTTATTATTCCAGCATATTCTCCAAGTTCTCTTCCCTTTCAGCACTTTTGGTCTCAAGCTGTAAACCAGCTGTTGTCGTGTCCCAGTACGCTAACGCAGCACCCTCTTCTCCTCTGCCAGTGAACGTTTGAAAAGACGAGGAGGATGAAATGAGATAAAGTGGACGCCCGGAGGAGCCCCGCCCCCTCACCTCCACCTCTCTGAAGCATGGCCGGCCTGCAGCTCGTCACTCCTGCCACCTCACCCATGGGGCCTTTCTTTGGTCTGCCGTGGCAGCAGGAGGCGATCCACGACAACATCTACACACCTCGGAAATATCAGGTAAGGACGCCGCCCTGTGTACGCCGTCATGTTGTCTTTATTGGACGCTGTCCTCCATCAGCTCACTGTCTTTGAACCCCCCCCTCCCCCCTGCAGGTAGAACTTCTTGAAGCAGCTCTTGAACATAATACTATCGTCTGCTTGAATACTGGCTCAGGGAAGACCTTTATCGCAGTACTTCTAACGAAAGAGCTCTCCCACCAAATCCGTGGACTTTACCGAGAGAACGCGAAGAGGACGGTTTTCCTGGTGAACACAGGTACGTGCAGCACACGACGCTTTTCACGTGAATCACGATGTTTGGCTCCGTAGACGACGACTTTAAAGCCCAGTTCAGACCAAAGATTCGCAATGAGAAGAGTTGAAACTTCTTCAAAGTTCTGGATCCTGTCAGTTCACACCAGTGTATCGTCTCCATAGCAACGCCTCTCTGTATTTATGACTTTTCAGGCTTTTTTCCGTAGCTGGATGTAATTTGTAGTGTTATAAAATATAAATGAGACAGAGACAGAGAGGAAATAACGCTTTATTTCCCTGATTCACTGTTTTGTTCTCGAGCCGGCACTCCCTCTCCTTATTCATTGTATTGCTCGCTCGACCCTGTCTGTCTCTGTCTCTCTGTCTCTCTCTCTTTCTGTCTCTCTTTCTCTCTCTCTCTCTCTCTCTCTCTCTCTGTTTCTCTCTCTCTCTCTCTCTCTCTCTCTCCATCCATAACGAACCTTTCACTGCATTTTACCGTCTTCCGGCGTGAACGCACTTCCACCCTCCAAACCGCTGCTTTGAGGGTTGAAGTGCTCGACTTGGGACAAAGCAACTGTTCATTTTAAAATTCAAGTGTGTGATTTAACTGGAACTGAACTTTCCCCAGTGTTTTACTGTTCCTCTGCCTTTCTGCAGCTCTGTCTGTAGTTCAGCAGGCGGCTGCAGTCAGGACTCACTCTGACCTCCAGGTGGGAGAGTACATAGATGCGGGGGAGACCTCAGCATGGACCGAGCAGCAGTGGAGGCAGGAAATCACGGAGAATCAGGTGTGCTGATCCGTCTCATCGCCTTATACAGGATTTGTCTTTATTACTAGTTCCAGTTCTTTCACATTGTGACTGAAACTCAGGGTCTTTTTCTGCAAATACGCTCATCAAATAATCCATGGAGACAGTTTTTTCCTAAATATTAACGCAGAAATCCAGGAGAGATGCTAACAGCCGGACGTGGCTAACAGTGGTTAGCTCGGGGCAGCACAGTGAAGGCATTCAAAGGTCTTTTTTAACCACTAATGCTGCTGAAAATAACAGCAAACCTCTGCAGCAGCATGAGAAGAGTCCCTACACACACAACAAAGCGTCATCAGCGTAGTTAGTGAAGCCAGAGTTTATTAAAGAGTGTTTTAAAGACTTACCTACTGGCCCCTGTACCAGCTCCTCTCATAGTAAAGTCCATTACAGTGGAAGGAGCCCATTGGTGCTTTGTTGTGTGTGTAGGGACTCTTCTCATGCTGCTGCAGAGGTTTGCTGTTATTTTCAGCAGCATTAGTGGTTAAAAAAGACCTTTGAATGCCTTCACCGTGCTCCCCCGAGCTAACCACTGCTAGCCACGTCCGGCTGTTAGCCACTCTCTTAAACGTTGTACTGTCCGTCCGGTAAACCTGGTAGTATGTCCTGATGTGTGTGGTGAGGATGATGAGGTTGTGAAGGTGAAGTGACGCATCATTGTTGACCTTCTCGTGAAGCCTCTGATGGGTCGGAGTGTATTTGCCAAAAAAGACCCAGGGGTAATTTTACCCTGGGATTTGACTTCCTGTTCTTCACCCACTTACAGCACATGTGTACCACGATGAACCCAGTGGAGTGCGCCCTTAATGTTCTCTCCCTCCTGTCGTCCTCTTCCACAGGTGCTGGTCATGACGTGCCACATTTTCCTGCACATTCTGAAGAATAAAATCTTACCGTTGTCTAAAATCAACCTGGTGGTGTTTGATGACTGTCACCTGGCCATCACAGACCACCCCTACTGTGACATAATGAAGGTGAGACTGTGGTTGCAAAGAACTATTTGCAGGACTGTCACACAGCGGTTTGTAGCGGACCCCAGCTGAAGACGATCGAAGCGTGCTGATGTTTTACAAAGCCTTTGATTCACGTTCAGCCGTCGTCCTTTACTCGACACAAAAACATCCATTCTTCTTCATTTACACGACGTGAAAGCAGAAATAAAACAACAGTGAGCACTGAATATAGATCTACTGTTAAAAACACACACAAACATCACTATAGTCAAACATTAACCATACGTAGTTAGGATACCGTATTTTCCGCATTATAAGGTCATAGAACAGACGCTACAGTGGAGGCTGGGGTTACGTTAAGGACCGCCTCTAAACTCATTGATGTTAAGTTTGCGTGCTAGCACGAGTAGCATCCAGCTGCAGACCCGGAGCACGAGCCCCTCACTTGAAAAAAACAACGTTTGCATCACTTCCGTCAAGTGAGGGGCTTGTGTCAAGTGAGGGGCTCGTGCTCCGGGTCTGCAGCTGGACAGTATCGTGCTAGCGCTGTTGCCTTCAGTGGAACAGTGATCGTACGGACTCTTCTACTTGCTGCTCTCTGTTCAACAACCCACTGTTGGAGTTTGTCCTCCAGCTGCAGCCGTCTCGCTCTGTTCCCTCTGAACTCTGTTTAGTCTTCTTTACTTGGCGCAGGTCGTCTTGTTGCTTCCTCCACTTCGGCACCATTGATTGGTTCATGTTCAACTCTCTGGCTGCTGCTCTATTCCCGTGTTCTGCTGCGTGACTAATGGCCTTGAGTGTACACTCTGCGTCGTAAGCGTGTCTCTTAACAGGAGCCATTTTGGGCTCTTTACACAAACACACACATGGAAATGAAACGGCACGCTTCGCACAGTCGTATATCTCAACATGCACCGCGCGTTACTTCTTCTACGGGGGAAAATAGAGTCGGCGGCTGCTCACCGTAGTTGGAGACCTGTTGTGGCTCAATATTGGTCCATATATAAGGAGCACCGGGTTATAAGGAGCACTGTCGGCTTTTGAGACATGTGGAGGTTTTTAGGTGCAACTTATAGTGCGGAAGATACGGTACATGACAGGTGAGGCCGTCTTGGCGACCATTAATGTAAACAAAATAAAACAACAAACGTACATGTTCCCTCTCCAGCAAGGTGCTGATTATCCGTAGCCTAGATCCAAACAGCGTCTGGCGACTGTTCACCTTTGTGGGAAAAACCCTGTATTAGTGTGAAAGCAGGCATATTTGTCACCAGCTCGGCTTCCGGCTTAGCCCTTCAAAATAAAAGTGCAAAAACAAAGCCCACCGCGAACAACCACCTTCCAACCGTACAGTCGTTTACAGTCATTAACGGTGACTGAGCTGGCTCTCTTCTCTCTCTTCTCTCTCTCCCTGCAGCTGTTTGAGGGCTGCTCATGCACTCCTCGTATCCTGGGGCTCACGGCCTCCATCCTGAACGGAAAGTGTGACCCGTCAGAGCTGGAGCAGAAGATCCAGAATCTGGAGAGCATCCTGAAGAGCAATGCTGAAACTGCCACTGACCTCGTGGTCCTGGACAGGTACGACAAGTGATGCTATGTGACCTACACCAGCGGGGGACACCTATACCATGGCTAAATGTGCCCACAGTCTTGATTCCACTGATGGTTCAGGGAAACCTAGCTTGTAAAATCCCTTTATGAATGAAAATCAGTGACACCAATAGCCTGGAATGCCCCTAACGCTGACTTATAGGTGTACGCTGTGTCATATTTCAGATACGCCTCTCAGCCCAGAGAAGTGGTGCTGGACTGCGGCCCGTACGTGGACAAGAGCGGCCTCTCTTCCTGTCTGCAGGCAGAGCTGGATGAAGCGATCCACTTCCTGAACGACTGCAACGTGTCTTTTGCCAGAGAGGACCGTGACCCCACGTTCATCTCCAAACAGGTCAGAGCCAGAGGGATGAAGATTTGTAATTGTGTCTTCATTTGATATTTTCCTCATGAACGCTGTCCCGTAATGCTACGTGGTGATGTTTCATACGCACGTTTGCAGTAAGTAACATCAAAAGTTCAGACTAAGCTAAGGGCGCACTCACACTGACCTTCCATACCGTGCCAAAACAGGTTCCACGGCTAAAGTCTAGTTTCTTTGACCAGTGTGAGTGCAACCGTACCGCGTCTAGGAGCGGCACGCTTGCCGTCCACGGCCCGTTTGGGAGAGGTGGGCTTTAGTAAAGCACGTTTGCACGTGTACGAGCATGAGCGTGCGCACGTGTACGAGCACGAGGCCTACGGCGGTTCTGAGGTCATTTCCTGTGCGCCTGTTGGGACGTAGAAAAAAGGAGGGACCATGCGCGGACATTTCAAACAATGGCGGTGAAAGGTTCACGTTGGTGTGATGCGGAGGTGGAGTGTTTACTGCAGATTTGGTCGATGAAAAGATTCAAAAACAGTCGACAAGACGCACAAAAACTCCGAGGTCTACGGAAAGATCTGGAAACAAAGCCACGCATCGCCATGACGTCATCAATGCGTGTGACGTGTTACGGCGTGATGACGTATAGGCAGCAAGAAGCATTCTCCGAGGCCCAGGTAGTGTGAGTACAAACGGGGCTGGAGGGGGGGACAAGGACCCTAAAGCACGGGGCACGGGACGGAGGAACAGTGGGAGGGCGCTCTAAATGACTTAAGAGTTAGCTAACGTAAGCAAAGTCAAAAGTTCAGATAAAACGACTTAAGTACATGAGTTGATGAAGGAAAGCTTGTCAGAAGTGCTCTGGAGACTATAACTGCGGGTAAAAACCAAATCCCGCCGCTGTTGACGCTTCCTGTCCTCCTCAGGTCCTCGGCGACTGCCAGGCCGTGCTGCAGGTCCTAGGACCCTGGTGCGCGGATAAGGCAGCAGGCATCATGGTGCGGGAGCTCCAGAAGTACATCAAACACGAGCAGGAGGACCTCAACCGCAAGTTCCTGCTCTTCACCGACACCGTCCTGCGCAAAGTGCACGCCCTCTGCGAGGAGCACTTCTCCCCCGCCTCGCTGGACCTCAAGTTCGTCACCCCCAAGGTCCTGCGTCTGCTCGAGATCCTGCACGAGTACAAGCCCTTCGAGCGCCAGCAGTTCGAGAGCGTGGAGTGGTACAACAACCGTAACCAGGACAACTACGTGTCCTGGAGCGACTCCGAGGACGAAGACGAGGACGAGGAGGTGGAGGCCAAAGAGAGGCCCGAGGCCAACTTCCCCTCGCCGTTCACCAACATCCTGTGTGGCATCATCTTCGTGGAGCGGCGCTACACGGCCGTCGTGCTCAACCGGTGGGTCTCTGTCCTCCGTCTCTCTCTTCATCCTTTCATCCTCCATCTCTCTCTTCATCCTTTCATCCTCCATCTCTCTCTTCATCCTTTCATCCTCCGTCTCTTTCTTCATCCTTTCATCCTCCGTCTCTTTCTTCATCCTCCGTCTCTCTCTTCATCCTTTCATCCTCCGTCTCTTTCTTCATCCTTTCATCCTTTCATCCTCCATCTCTCTCTTCATCCTCCGTCTCTTTCTTCTGTTCTTGGATGAGCAGTAGTGATGGAGCCTCCCCCAGCTGTTAGCGCGCTGTTACACTACCTGACTAGCTAGCAGCTGTAACGTTACCCAGCAGTAGGGGTGGCTGTGGCCTTAGAGGTAGAGTGGGTCGGCTGGTCGAAGTGTCCTTGGGCAAGACACTGAACCCCTTATCGCCCCCCTGTGCTGTTTGCGTGTGCGTGCGTGTGTGTGTGTGTGAATGGTTAGATTAGATGATATGTAGCTGTCCACTATCCTCACTCTCACCAGATGACTTTCGTTCCTCCTTGCTTCGGCCTCGCTCCACTCAACCATCTGGTATCGCTCCGTAGGAAAGAGATTTCAGGAGGTCGAGCCAATCAGGAGCCAGTGATGTAGCTGAGAAGCGACTGTTGTGATTCCGACAACAATGGCGTCTCTCACGGAGGAAGCAGGCGCCAACATGGACGCTGCTGCTTCATCGTGTTTCAGATCCAGAGAATCTTTCTCCTTTAAAGAACCAGAGAACGGATCTGAAGGCATTTGGTGCTGGAAACCATGTTTTTTCTCCCGTTTCTTCAGCGCCACGGGTCGGTTTCCATGTTAGCGGTTGAAGTAGCACGTTAATAAAGATGACGGACAGGTGGTTTATCCAATCATATGGTTTTTGATAAAGCCCCGCCTCCTGAAAGCACTTTGCTGTGGAGCGATCCAAGATGGACAAGTGAAGCCAAACTCATCTGGAGAGAGTCGGGTTAGGTGTCCACTGCCCTCGGTGTGAATGGATGAATGTGACGAGTAGTGTTAAGGCGCCTTGAGTAGTCAGAAGGTTAGAAAGGTGCTTTATATGTACGTGAGTCCATTTACCATTTGTAAATTGTTTGTGTTACACATGTGTGGTCATTAGTTGTGTGTTCTGGTGTTCACCCTGTTAGAGAGCCGTAGCTGTGGGTTATTAACTGTTGTAACCATGAGTGAGAAGTGTGTGCGGTTAATACGCTCCCCTCTTATTACACCGCGTGCCCCGACCACAGCGCTCTGTGTGACCGTGGTCCGTTCCCTGTGGGGTGAGAGGGTGTGAAGCTTCATACGTGCAGAATGAAAGTGTTCTCAGTGACACTGTCTGTGTTTCCTCCTCAGTCTGATCAAAGAGGCGGGGAAGCAGGACCCCGAGCTGGCTTACATCAGCAGCAACTTCATCACCGGCCACAGCATCGGGAAGAACCAGCCGCGCAACAAGCAGATGGAGGTGGAGTTCAGGAAGCAAGAGGAGGTAAGCAGACACGCACGCCTCGCATCACTTCGCTCCATGTTACAAACAATTTAAATTTGTCATGATGCATCTCTGTGGAGTTGTTCTATGTGTCTTTATGTTCATTTTGCATCTCTGTGGAGTTGTTTTATGTGTCTTCATGTTCATTTTGCATCTCTGTGGAGTTGTTTTATGTGTCTTTATGTTCATTTTGCATCTCTGTGGAGTTGTTTTATGTGTCTTCATGTTCATTTTGCATCTCTGTGGAGTTGTTTTATGTGTCTTTATGTTCATTTTGCATCTCTGTGGAGTTGTTTTATGTGTCTTCATGTCCATTTTGCATCTCTGTGGAGTTGTTTTATGTGTCTTTATGTCCATTTTGCATCTCTGTGGAGTTGTTTTATGTGTCTTTATGTCCATTTTGCATCTCTGTGGAGTGGTTTTATGTGTCTTTATGTCCATTTTGCATCTCTGTGGAGTTGTTTTATGTGTCTTCATGTCCATTTTGCATCTCTGTGGAGTTGTTTTATGTGTCTTCATGTTCATTTTGCATCTCTGTGGAGTTGTTTTATGTGTCTTCATGTCCATTTTGCATCTCTGTGGAGTTGTTTTATGTGTCTTCATGTCCATTTTGCATCTCTGTGGAGTTGTTTTATGTGTCTTCATGTTCATTTTGCATCTCTGTGGAGTTGTTTTATGTGTCTTTATGTCCATTTTGCATCTCTGTGGAGTTGTTTTATGTGTCTTCGTGTTCATTTTGCATCTCTGTGGAGTTGTTTTATGTGTCTTCATGTTCATTTTGCATCTCTGTGGAGTTGTTTTATGTGTCTTCATGTCCATTTTGCATCTCTGTGGAGTTGTTTTATGTGTCTTCATGTTCATTTTGCATCTCTTTGTCGATGTAATCCTTCACTGACTGTAACCATCCTACAAAATGTTCGGTCATTTAAAGCATTGTCGGACACGTTATCAGAGCAGTGTGGAGAGACTCACTCGTGTTGGGCCCTCCTCTTTGTCTCGCAGGTTCTCCGCAAATTCCGGGCTCACGAAACCAACCTGCTGATCGCGACCAGCATCGTGGAGGAAGGCGTCGACATCCCAAAGTGTAACCTGGTGGTGCGGTTTGACCTGCCCACAGAGTACCGGTCCTACGTCCAGTCCAAAGGGCGAGCTCGAGCCCCCGTCTCCAACTACATCATGCTGGCCGACAGCGAGAGGACCAAAGCCTTCGAGGACGATCTCACTACCTACAAGGCCATCGAGAAGGTCGCTCTCTCTCTTCGTCTCGTTTGATTGAAGAAAGTGAAGCATTGAGAAAGTGCCGGTCGCTGAATGAGGTTGTGATGATGCTCTGATTTTGACTTTTGAGCAGATCTTGAGGAACAAGTGCTCCAAGTCCGTGGAGGTGAGCGAGTACGAAGTGGAGCAGGTGCTGGACGACGACAACATCCTCCCGCCCTACGTGCTGCGATCGGAGGATGGAGGTCCCCGGGTCACCATCAACACAGCCATCGGACACATTAACAGGCAGGCGGACGTTTCTGCAACGTCTTTGAAATCCTCACTTCATTAAAGTCGTGGTCTGCATTTGAAAACCATCCCCCTCCCCTCAGTGTTCCCCGATTCCTATCGCCCTCCCTCTGGCGTCTCTACGGTGGTTTAGAATGCTAAAAACACACGGCTAACGAATGCTAACATGTGTTGACGTGTGCGTTTATCAGCGCGGGGACGTTCACAGTCATAATCCAGTTATTGGCTCAGACTAATGGAGGCTGTTTATGGAACATTTACCACAATAAAACACAAAAACGACCTGTTGAACATAAAGTCTGCTGACTCAGCGTCTGTGTTCAGTCCCAGATCCTGGCGTAGCCGTCTCCAACGCTCAGACCTAACCCCCGATGTTGACTCCTCTTTGGTTCCTGTGGAGCTCACTTTTCCTCGCTCCACTTACGTTTTCTCTAACCGTCTCCGTCGGGGTGAGCAGAGGCCTCTCGCTGGTATCGGTCTTTTCAGTCTCCATGGTAACAGACGCTCCGGTAGCTGAGCTGCTAAGCTAATCACTAGCTGCTCAGAGTTTACAGAGAGGGAGGGGACGAGGAGCAGGGGAGACGAGGGGATTGGATGGATGCTCCCCTTGGTCAGTTCCCACAGGACCATAATCGCCGTAAAGACGATGTTAATGATAATTACCAATACTCCAAATCGTAGACCATAGCTTTAAGAAAAGAACACACGCACGCGCATGAATCCACTTCAGAACAGCGTATCCTCATGTCTCCTTTGCTCCGGTGCTCAGGTATTGTGCCCGGCTGCCCAGTGACCCGTTCACCCACTTGGCGCCCAAGTGTAAAACTGCAGAGAGGCAGGATGAGCGTTTCCAGGCCACACTCTACTTACCCATCAACTCCCCTCTGCGGGTTCCTGTTAAGGTAAGGAAGAACACCTACACAATGGTTACACCCTTACGCACGTGTGTGTCATGACTTCATCAGTGAGCGGTAAAGGCCAGGGCCACGACGAATAATCAGCACGAAAATGCCAAATGTCATGAATCCTTTGCCTCATCCAGGTTCATTCATCCTTTTGTCTTTGCAGGGGCCGACCATGAACTGTGCCAGACTGGCAGAGAAAGCAGTTGCACTGTTATGCTGTGAGAAACTCCACAAAATAGGTAAAACTAGAACAAAGGTCTCAGATGCACGCTCAGGGAAAATATCCACTGCTTCTGTTTTAAGCTTGTCTATCCCCCCCCCCCCCCCCCCCCTCCAGGTGAGCTGGACGATCACCTGATGCCGGTGGGAAAGGAGACGGTGAAGTACGAGGAGGAGCTGGACCTCCACGACGAGGAGGAGACCAGCGTACCGGGCCGGCCGGGCTCCACCAAGAGAAGGCAGTGCTACCCTAAAGCCGTAAGAGCGTCTCCTCCAGTGCAGCCACAGCTCGCTCACTCCCAATGTCCATTCGTCCCGTGCCCCGTGCTTTAGGGTCCTTGTCCCCCCCTCCAGGCCCGTTTGTACTCACACTACCTGGGCCTCGGAGAATGCTTCTTGCTGCCTATGTTGTTGTATGTATGTCTGTTGTGTGATGAACGCTTCCTGTCATCGTCCTCTCCAGATACCAGAGTGTCTGCGGGACAGTTACGCTGTGCCAGAGCAGACCTACTACCTTTATGTGATTGGGATGGTCCTCACCACGCCTCTCCCAGACGAGCTCAACTTCCGCAGACGGAAGCTCTACCCACCGGAGGACACCACCAGGTGCTTCGGCATCCTGACTGCCAAACCCATACCTCGAGTACGTCGCCTGCTCTAAACCTTTCCTGTGTTCTCTCAGATCACGCTAACTTGTCTCCACTTGTCCTCTGTAGCATCTCAGGAGAGTAGCTAACGCTCTCCTTCTGTCCAGATCCCCCATTTCCCTGTGTACACTCGCTCGGGCGAGGTCACCATCTCCATCGAGCTGCAGAAGTCCGACTTCACTCTCACCACCGCCCAGCTCGACCTCATCACGCGCTTGCACCAGTACATCTTCTCCCACATCCTCCGCCTGGAGAAACCTGCACTGGAGTTCAAGCCCACGCTGGCTGACTCGGCGTACTGCGTTCTACCTCTGAATGTTGGTGAGTAGATTGTCTCCCAGGACGTCCTCCCACTGTGCCTCCGTCCCGTGCCCCGGGCTTTAGGGTCCTTGTCCCCCCCTCCAGGCCCGTTTGTACTCACACTACCTGGGCCTCGGAGAATGCTTCTTGCTGCCTATACGTCATCACGCCGTAACACGTCACACGCATTGATGACGTCATGGCGATGCGTGGCTTTGTTTCCAGATCTTTCCGTAGACCTCTGAGTTTTTGTGCGTCTTGTCGACTGTTTTTGAATCTTTTCATCGACCAAATCTGCAGTAAACACTCCACCTCCGCATCACACCAACGTGAACCTTTCACCGCCATTGTTTGAAATGTCCGCGCATGGTCCCTCCTTCTTTTTTCTACGTCCCAACAGGCGCACAGGAAATGACCTCAGAACCTGCTGTAGGCCTCGTGCTCGTACACGTGCGCACGCTCGTGCTCGTACACGTGCAAACGTGCTTTACTAAAGCCCACCTCTCCCAAACGGGCTGTGGACAGCAAGCGTGCCGCTCCTAGACGTGGTACTCACACTGGTCAAAGGAACCAGACTTTAGCCGTGGAACCTGTTTGAGCACGGTACGGAGGAACAGTGTGAGTGCGCCCTCAGTCAAGCTTGGGGGATTACTGTGTCAGATGTGTGTGTGTGTGTGTGCAGATGTTGATTAGTTTCCTTCCATTGGCTCATTCAGTTGGGGACTCCTACACACTAGATATGGACTTTAAGTTCATGGAGGACATTGAGAAGTCTGAGGCCCGCACCGGCATTCCTACCACTCAGTACACCAAGCAGAACCCCTTCTCCTTCAAGCTGGAGGACTACCAGGATGCTGTCATCATTCCCAGGTACCGCTGTACCATATGGACCCAGTGCGCTCCTCCTGTGTGTGTGAATGCGTGTGATGTCTGACTGTCACGCTCTTCCCTCCGCAGGTATCGTAACTTTGACCAGCCTCATCGCTTCTATGTTGCTGATGTGTACACGGACCTGACGCCGCTCAGTAAGTTCCCGTCGCCGGAGTACGAGACCTTTGCAGAGTACTACAAAACCAAGTACAACCTGGACCTGTCCAACCTGAACCAGCCGCTTCTGGACGTGGACCACACCTCCTCCAGGTCAGTGCACAGGGGTCATGATACGTAAAGGTTGAATGTGTAGGATGAGCAGAACGACTCCATCTAGTGTCTCCAGATCGTCGTCTCAACAACAAAAAAGAAGTCCAGCAGTGGGGTTGCCAGGTTGGTCAGACCCGGCCCAGTAGCTCCAGGAGACCGGAGTCTGTTTGAGCCTGTTTGAACCCGTCCCCTCCAGAAAACCACAGCATCAAAACAAGGATTAGAGGAGTTTGACTGACAGTTAGCGTTAGCCGTTAGCGTTAGCCGTCAGGTTTAAAGTGGGTCAGAACTGTGCTGCAGCACCTTCAGTTATTAAGTAAAGAATAAAGAGTTTCATACACGCGTTTCATTCTGCACCGGCGAGTGTCTGTGGTGAGTTCAGGTGTCTGTAACAACAGGACAGGTGTCCGTGGTGAGTTCAGGTGTCCGTGGTGAGTTCAGGTGTCTGTGGTGAGTTCAGGTGTCTGTGGTGAGTTGAGGTGTCTGTGGTGAGTTGAGGTGTCTGTGGTGAGTTCAGGTGCCTGTGGTGAGTTCAGGTGTGTGTGGTGAGTTCAGGTGTCTTTGGTGAGTTCAGGTGTCTGTGGTGAGTTCAGGTGTCTGTAATAACAGCACAGGTGTCTGTGGTGAGTTCAGGTGTGTGTGGTGAGTTCAGGTGTCTGTAATAACAGCACAGGTGTCTGTGGTGAGTTCAGGTGTGTGTGGTGAGTTCAGGTGTCTGTAATAACAGCACAGGTGTCTGTGGTGAGTTCAGGTGTCTTTGGTGAGTTCAGGTGTCTGTGGTGAGTTCAGGTGTCTGTAACAACAGGACAGGTGTCTGTGGTGAGTTCAGGTGTGTGTGGTGAGTTCAGGTGCCTGTGGTGAGTTCAGGTGTGTGTGGTGAGTTCAGGTGCACGCTCCGTGTACTTGCACAGATCTAAAGGTGACGTGTGTGTTCTCTCGTGCTCTCAGACTGAACCTGTTAACGCCTCGCCACCTGAACCAGAAGGGGAAAGCTCTGCCCCTCAGCAGTGCCGAGAAGAGGAAGGCCAAGTGGGAGAGTCTGCAGAACAAGCAGGTAACGCCGAGAACCTTCCACAGACGTCAAATGTGATGATATGCCCCCACGGTTTCAGGTGGTGCTGCAGCGTTTGCTCCGTATCTGTACGCATCCGTCAGCTTTCAGGATACGGACAAAAATACGGAGGAACTGTGCGCAGAGGACGACAGAAGGCTGCGTCTTTATCCGTATGCGTCTCTTACGTAGAGCAGAGATGAGTCTTAAGCTTGTTGAGTACGGCCTGATCACATTGGCCCTCGTTTATCAAAAGAACGTACGGCGTACGACTATTTCCTGGCAAACTTCGGCATTTATCAATTTGGACGTGAGCCGGAGCTACGATCAGATCTCACGTCAGGTCTGAGGTCGTGTCGCACGTTTGAGCCTGTGGATCTGAAACTACTGAACCAACCTCAGCTGTCATTAAGCAGAAGACGTCACATTAAGAACAGATCAAAACGGATTTCTTAAAACCAATAAAAAAAACAGCTCGGCTCCAGCCACCGCGACCCTGACAGGGACTAACGGTTGAAGACGAATGAATGAATGAATGTGTTGGCGCGCGGCTGCAGGAAAGCGCACTGCAGAGCCAAAGTCGTCTCCTCGGCCGTGGCTACCCTCGATAAACTGCATTAAATCAAACAAGGTATCAGATGATTAACATCTTGGTTTGGTTCTTCTAGGTGACAAAGGTCTAACAGAATACCTAATAACCCCGCAGTTCGGCAGTGCGCACACACGCACACGGGTCACAGTGGAGCGCTGCTTCGGGTTGACTGCCTCCGTTATTCTTTTCCACAAAGCGTTTTTATGATGGGCCTCTTTTATTCCACTCTTAAGACAAAAAGCACATCTTTATTTGGCTCCATGTCGGACGTCAGGATGTGTTTCGTCTCTCCGTGTTTGACCTCAGTGGGCGAGGACTCGAACCAGGAATATTTAAGGGCGTAACATGTTAATGACGATCGAATTCAGCCGCCGCATTTATCAAGGCCCGCTCATTCGTACGTTGAGATTGGTGTTTCATAAATCACACGTGTGTCCTGTCATACGACCAAGTCTGCGCTCAGATCTGCGCCCGTTTCCACGCAAGACTGATAAATGAGGGCCATCGTGCGTGTATCCGCGCTGACACAGATCTGCAGTCACTACTTAAACGAAGCCGATGAAGTCCTGGTACACGTTTAAATGGCACTGATGAGATGAACTGTATTTGCGTTCTGTCTGAGTCCCGGTGTAAAGTTGTGCTGTGTTTGTCAGATCCTGGTTCCAGAGCTGTGTGCCATCCACCCCATCCCCGCCTCCCTGTGGAGGAAAGCCGTGTGTCTGCCCAGCATCCTCTACCGCCTCCACTGTCTCCTGACGGCCGAGGAGCTCCGAGCCCAGACGGCCAGTGAGGCAGGAGTGGGAGCCCAGACCCTCCCCCCCGACTTCAGGTGCCTGTTACCGACACGACACGACACACGAGTCAGCGTTTAACCTCCTACGGTCTGCTTCATTTTAGAGCGGGGATGGTGGGGGGGAGGAGGGGAAGTGAAGGAGGGAAAGGATGGAAGTGAAGGAGGAGGAAGTGAAGGAGGGGAGTGAAGGAGAGGAAGGAAGGAAGTGGAGGAGGAGGAGGGGAGGTGAAGGAGGGGAAGTGAAGGAGGGGAAGTGAAGGAGAGGAAGGAGGGGAAGTGAAGGGTGAAGGAGGAAGGAGGAGGAAGTAAACGAGGAGGAAGTGGAGGAGGAGAGGAAGTGAAGGAGTGGAAGTGAAGGAGGAGGAAGTGGAGGAGGAAAGGAAGTGAAGGAGAAGAAGTGAAGGAGTGGAAGTGAAGGAGGAGGAAGTGGAGGAGGAGGAAGTAAACGAGGAGGAAGTGAAGGAAGAGAAGTGATGGAGAGGAAGTGGAGGAGGAGAAGGGAAGGAGAGGAAGTGAAATGCGTGAGCCCCTGCGGCTTCTTTAACACACACCTGAGCTGCTGTTGTGTCCCAGCATCCTGACCTGTGTGTGTGTGTGTGTGTGGTCTGTCTGTCTGTGTGTGTGTGTGTGTGTGGTGTGTGTGTGTGTGTGTGTGTCAGGTATCCCAACCTGGACTTTGGCTGGAAGAGATCCATCGACAGCAAGACGTTCATCTCCTGCGCGGACTCCTGCAGCGAGGACGGCGAGGATCACTGCGAGCACCACGAGACTCTAACCCCCGAGCCCGGTTCCCCCACACACCCCTGCAGTCGCCACTCTTCCCCGGCCCGAGGAGACGACCCACGCACGAGGAACCTAACCAACGGCACTGCCCTAGTCACCGACTGCGATGACGACGAGCACCTTCACCAACGTGACAGTTGCCAACGCTCGCGGCCCGGCTCCCCCGGGCTGCCGAGTCCTGGATCCATACAAACCACTACCTCAGCTCCCGTGCAGCCCCCTCCCAGCTTGAAGAAGCCCAGCTCCAGTCCTCCACAGCCCAGTGATGAATGTACGCCGGGGAGGACCTCAGACCACGCCAATAAAGCTACCTCAGTCTGCAGCCCGGCAGCCACGGGTCCCATCGATCCCCCAGCACCTTCTCCCCACCATGCTGCTGCTGCTGCTGCCCCCCAGCACAGAGCCCCGGCAGGGGACTCCCCCAAAAGCCTAGGGCCCAACCCGGGCCTCATCCTGCAAGCCTTGACCCTTTCCAACGCCAGCGACGGCTTCAACCTGGAGCGGCTGGAGATGCTCGGAGACTCGTTCCTCAAGCACGCCATCACCACGTACCTGTTCTGCACCTACCCCGACGCTCACGAGGGGCGGCTCAGCTACATGCGCAGCAAGAAGGTGAGGCATTCTTCTGAGGGCGACGGGGCATCATGGGTGAACGCCAGGTGAGGTCAGAATTTATACGCCGTTTCAGAACGTGTGTGAACGACAGGCGTGTCAGAACGTGAGCAGCGTCACTGACCTGCAGAGATCCAGCTGCTGCTGTAAACACAGTTACACAGTTAAAATAATAAAAACACCTGTTTTGTTTGGGGTTGAGGCGTCTGATAAACAGCTAAAGGTGAAGTTTGATCGGTTTCCTTCAGAAGAAACTAAATGTTAAAGAGGTTAAAGAGAGAGGACGCCAGTGCTGCGGAGAAGAGCGACACACTGAGGAGGAGGAGGAGCTCGGCCCGTCACCAAAATAAAATTTTGTTCAAGAAATTATTGGGAGAAGTGATAATTTAGCGGTTTTGACGCCATTTTCAGCTGATGTAATACATAGTAGTGGGAGGAGGCCTCGGGGAAGACCCAGGACCAGGTGGAGAGATTAGATCTCCACACTGGCCTGGGAACGCCTCAGGATCCCCCAGTTAGAGCTGGTTAATGTGGCCCGGGAAAGGGAAGTTTGGGGTCCCTGCTGGAGCTGCTGGAACAACCAGAGACAGTAAATCAGATGGACTTAATCTGTTTGAACTTGTTGGTGTTTAGTTGCTGCTGTTTGAAACCAAAGTGTCGCAGCGGTTCAGGTGAAGTGGTTCACCGCGTCCGTTGGGTTTGAACCTGAAGCTCCCACACGGCAGCTGTGGCGTTCACTTTGAAACCAACGCCATCTTTGTTTTTATTCCTCCAGATCTCTGCAGTCCTTCACAATAAAAGCCCGTCAATGTTGTCCCAACATCCAGGTGCAGATCACCCAGTGATTCAAGACATCTCTGAACGGCGTTTACTCGTGTACTCGTTTACCCGCGGTGCCGTCGGAGACGCTTCGGCTTTTTTCACCCGTAAGAACGAACGTTATCGTCGTGGCGTCCTGGTGAATTGATGTATTGCTTCTATGAACGCTGACATTGTACAGATGTCTCTTCAAATATAATGATGTTGGCTCTAAAGTGTAGCAGGTGGGGATTACAATAAGGCTAAGAACACACACACACACACACACACACACACACACACACACACAGACATAGACGCACACACTCAGACGCACGACAGAAGACGCAATAACGTCAATGAAAATGTCAAAAATGTGATTTCAAAGGTCGTTTTTTCAGGAGCTTTGGAACATTTGATGACAATGACGATCGTAAACAACCACAAGTCGTAAACTGTGTTATTGTGGAGGGTAATCGAGTGTGTGGTAGATGCCGGGACACGCCGTTGTAACCAGTTTCAGTGTTTGTTAGTCGAGTATCCGCAGAACTCTCCCTCCTGACTGTTAAAGTGGCCTCAGCTCCTTCTCTCTGTTCTGCACGTGCCCAGGTGAGCAACTGTAACCTGTACCGCCTGGGGAAGAAGAAAGGGCTCCCCAGCAGGATGGTGGTGTCCATCTTCGACCCCCCGGTTAACTGGCTGCCTCCTGGCTACGTGGTCAACCAGGACAGGAGCAGCACGGACAAACTGGATTCAGAGGAGGTCAGTGGACTTCCTGTTTCTCTCTCTCTCTTACTCTGCACTGTCAGCACTTTCCACCTGCAGGCTTCTTCTGTGGGCTGCGTCTGGGTCTGGGATAACGTCAGAGTTAGCTGTGTGTGTGAGGGTGACACCTCAGTCATTATATCAGACTGTTAAGACATGACGTAACACCCTTTCAAAATAAGATTTCAGCCTCGTGTTCCCCGTTGTTTGATCAGATGTGAGTTTTTAAAAACATCATAATTGACCTTTGACCTCTTTCTTCAAAGTCAAACTGAGCAAAGATCTGATCCTGATCGTTCACATGTTCAGATGTTGTTTCTGTTTTGTTCCAACAGAAGGTTTGGACCTGGAACTCTTATTTTGAAAAGGTGTTAGGTCGCTGAACAGACAGAAACATGGTTGATCAACCAGAAACAACCGTCTCCGCAGCTTATTTGATGTATTTTCATGCTGAAAAAGACCATTTTTACTGGACTTTTTGCCTAAACAGCGAATAAAGGATGTGAACAAACTCTTATTTTGAAAGGGTGTCAGGTCACTGAACAGACGGATAGCAGGGCTAGTCCACTAGGGTTCGGATTCGCCCTGTGTGGGACTATTTCCTGTCCCTTTGTAGTAGAAACGTCGTCCATGGCCGTGTCTCGTATCACGCGACCACAGCGCTCTGTACGCTCTTCTTCTTCTTCTTCTTCTTCTTCGTGGGTTTCTGAATCCTCCCGGCAATAGTTCGCCAAGCTTTCTACTGTGAAAAAAAGGGCGACACAGGAAACGTCTCTGCAAATCACGCTAACGTCAACGCCACGTTCCCTCTGAACTGTTTCAAATCCTCTGCATAAACGTTCGTGTGCGTCAGAGCGGTTTCTGATGCATAAACTAACGTTTCACAAGCGCTCGCAGCCCGGGACGTTACGAGTGACTGAAGAAATCAGATAAATGCAGCAAAAAGTAGAAAATTTCACATGTATTTGTAGTAAAAAGTAGAAAATTTCCACTTATTGATATTAAAATATATTATATTTCACTGATTTTATAATAAAAAGAAGAATATTTCACACTGATTTAAAGTGGAGTAGAAGTTTAAAGTGTTACAAATAGAAAATACTATAATAATAAAACTAAATACCTATTATTCATACTGGTTTCCAGCTTTTTTGCTGTTGCACTTTGAGTCCTTTAATCTTATTTACATTAATAAAATAAAAACAACACTCTGCACATTAATGTGATGCTGAGCTGTTTCCAGACTCAGTTTTGATCATTTTTGTCCAAATTAATTTAAAAAACGTGCAGAAAAGTGTATTTTCAGCTGCTGCATGTGACGCGTGCTCAGGCCACCGGGGGGCGCACTCCCCCCTCGTCTGCGCACACACACACACACACACACACACACACACACACACACACACACACACACACACACACACACACACACACACACGCTTGTGTTTGAGTCCAGACGCGGCTCCAGCGCCTGATAATGAACGTGAGACGTGTGTGAAAGTCGAATAATATGTGATAAAACTGCACCACCATGATGATGATGATGTTTATGGAGCGTTTGGTAAAAGAACAAGAATATGAGCTCTGCACACACACACACACACACACACACACACACACACACACACACACACACACACACACACACACACGCACGACTGTTGGTGAGGAACGTTTATTAATTCAGAACAATTCAACAACAAGGTGTTTTCAAGTGTTTTACAGAAAACAGTCAAAGAATAGAGAATAAATGCAAACAAAGTCACTTTTAAACAGCTGGAAAACACAGATTTTAAGACTCAAATGTCTTTTTTTTATAAGAAAATTATTGTACAAAATAAAAAACGTGGAAATAAAAATACAAAATGACATTAAAACATAAGAAAACGCAAATAAATTTAAGAAAATCATTGGAAAACAAACAAAATGGCATTTAAAACATTAAAAAACTTGTATAAAAAGATATTTGAGGCTTAAAATTCATGAAAATAATTGGAAAATATATAAAAAGACATTTAAAACATAAGAAAACACAAATAAATTAAAGAAAATTATTTGAAAACATGAAGAAAATGAGATTTAAAACAAAAGTAAAAGATCATTAAAAGCATTAATTAACTTTCATTTTCAAGACGTGTAAATGAAGCTTATTCTCACTTTCTTTGCTTTTACATTGATTTTATTATTTTATATAATGTGTTAATATGAACTTATTACTTTATGTAGTTTTTTATTGTTTGTATGTTAATTTAGTGTTTCCTTATAATATTATTATAATATTTTAACATTATTCAGGTGGTTTTCTGCCTCTTCATATGTCTGTTATTTGTATTTGTGTAGTTTTTAAAATGTGCTAAATAAATACATTAATTAATTATAAAAGTTAAAGTGCAGCA
>NC_139837.1:963739-986239 GCF_963691815.1 Echiichthys vipera | reverse complement strand
ACGTATACGTGTGTGTGAGTGAACGTATACGTGTGTGTGTGAGTGAACGGTTACGTGTGTGTGTGAACGTATACATGTGTGTGTGAACGTATACGTGTGTGTGTGTGAGTGAACCTATACGTGTGTGTGTGTGTGAGTGAACGTATACGTGTGTGTGTGTGAGTGAACCTATACGTGTGTGTGTGTGTGTGAGTGAACGTATACATGTGTGTGTGAGTGAACTAATGTGTGTGTGTGTGAGTGAACGGTTACGTGTGTGTGTGTGTGTGTGTGTATGTGAACGTATACGTGTGTGTGTGCGTGTGTGTGTGAACGTATACATGTGTGTGTGTGAGTGAACGTATACATGTGTGTGTGAGTGAACGTATACGTGTGTGTGTGTGTGTGTGAGTGAACGTATACGTGTGTGTGTGTGTGTGAGTGAACGTATACATGTGTGTGTGTGAGTGAACGTATACATGTGTGTGTGTGTGAGTGAACCTATACGTGTGTGTGTGTGTGTGTGTGTGTGAGTGAACGTATACGTGTGTGTGTGAGTGAACGTATACGTGTGTGTGTGTGTGTGAGTGAACGTATACGTGTGTGTGTGTGTGTGAACGTATACATGTGTGTGTGTGAGTGAACCTATACGTGTGTGTGTGTGTGAGTGAACGTATACATGTGTGTATGTTAAGGACTTTTCTAGAAAAAAACTTTAGCCCCTCACGCGCTGCCGAGGCCTCTGCACCTCGGCCCCTGCTCACTTTCACCCTCCATGTTTAAACAACGCCTTCTTTTTCATTTCCTTTGAACGCTCCTTCCTGTTTGCGTCCGTCATCCAGGCCAAAGAGGAGCTTCTGGCCAACGGGCAGTCTGGAACGGACTTTGACGAGGACGAGGAGGAGGAGGAGGCGGAGGAGGAGGCGGAGGAGGAGGACGGCGAGCTGATGCTGAAGGACGAGCCGAAGGATGAAGTCAACATGGAGGACGATCTGGAGTATTACAAGGAGCACATCAAGTTCATCGACAACATGCTGCTGGGCTCCGGTGCCTTCGGTAAGAAGATCTCTCTGAGCGGCTTCCCTCCCCCCCTCGCCCCGGCGTCGGGCTCCTCCCCCGCCACGGAGTCAACGTACGAGTGGAAGCCTCCCAAGAAGCCCGTTCACACCGCCACGGCCCACTACCAGCCGGAGCCGGCGCCCAGCGGGCCCTCTGCCGAGGAGTTCGACTACAGCTCGTGGGACGCCATGTGCTACCTGGACCCCAGCAAGGCCGGGGAGGAGGACGACTTCGTGGTGGGTTTTTGGAACCCGTCGGAGGAGAACTGCGGCGCGGAGCTCGGCAAGCAGTCGATCTCCTACGACCTGCACACGGAGCAGTGCATCGCCGACAAGAGCATCGCCGACTGCGTGGAGGCTCTGCTCGGCTGCTACCTGACCAGCTGCGGAGAGAGAGCGGCCCAGATGTTCCTCTGTTCGCTGGGCCTCAAGGTGAGCGAGGACCCCCCCCCCCACACACACACACACACGCACACACACACACACACACGCACGCAGTGTTCACTCAGCTATGACACCCACAGTATATCAGTAGGTGATGAATAAGGCGGAGTAGGGAAACGTTAAGTAGCGTTTCTTCACAAGCACAGTGCCACTCACTTCAGCCAGTGTAGTGTCTTTGAACGAGCGACACCAGGAAAATGGAAAAATGCGAATTATCCCAGCTGTAAAAAAAGTTCCCGTGCTCATTAAACGTTGTCGTGCGATTAACAGATTTATTGCTTATTGTGACGGGTCGAAGCTGGAGGGTGGAGGCGTTTTACTCCTGTTGCATTTATGTTTCTCCTGCGTTTTGTTCACCTCAGAGTTTATTTTGCATTAAACCAAGATCCCAAGTGCTCCGGCGCGGTGCTAACTTTAGGGTCAGACATGTGAGAATACGTCCTCCCCGCAGCACCGTGCAGCAGCTCATCGTCTGGAGGATCCGCAGCGAGCCAGCGAGCGTGTTAACGACGGTTTTTATCGCACAAAAGTGGAAGAAACTCAGGACGTTCTGTCGTTAAGGGCAGACGCTAAAACCAAACGTATATTAAGTGAGAAAGAGCCTTAGAGCGCACTCCCACTGTGCCTCCGTCCCGTGCCCCAGCACGTGTCACGGCTAAAGTCTGGTTCCTTTGACCAGTGTGAGTGCAACCGTACCACGTCTAGGAGCGGCACGCTTGCCGTCCACGGCCCGTTTGGGAGAGGTGGGCTTTTGTAAAGCACGTTTGCACGTGTACGGAGGAACAGTGGGAGGGCGCCCTGAGATGGATGATCTCCTTACGTGTAAAAGGGGTACACACACACACACACACACACACACAAACACACACACACACACACACACACACACACACACACACACAAACACACACACACACACACAGGCTCAGATAAACATGTATGATGGTATTAAGAGTTGTGTTTGATGACCACAGGTGTTGCCCTGGGAGAGAGGCGCCCTGACGGGGGCGGTGGTGCGGAGCTGCCAGGTCACCGCCATCGACCTGTGCTACGGCTGGCTCAAGATCCCGCCCCGCTGCCTGCTGGACCACCCGGACGCCGAGCGCACTCTCAACCACCTCATCTCCGGCTTCGAGAACTTCGAGAGAAAGATCAACTACACCTTTCAGAACAAGGCGTACCTCCTGCAGGCCTTCACCCACGCGTCCTACCATTACAACACCATCACAGGTCAGACCCGCCTCGCACCAGGGTTAGTCCTGACCCTGGGGACACAGAGCAGACCTGTCCCATGTTTAGTCCTGACTCTGGGGACACAGAGCAGACCTGTCCCATGTTTAGTCCTGACTCTGGGGACACAGAGCAGACCTGTCCCATGTTTAGTCCTGACTCTGGGGACACAGAGCAGACCTGTCCCGTGTTTAGTCCTGACTCTGGGGACACAGAGCAGACCTGTCCCATGTTTAGTCCTGACTCTGGGGACACAGAGCAGACCTGTCCCATGTTTAGTCCTGACTCTGGGGACACAGAGCAGACCTGTCCCATGTTTAGTCCTGACTCTGGGGACACAGAGCAGACCTGTCCCATGTTTAGTCCTGACTCTGGGGACACAGAGCAGACCTGTCCCATGTTTAGTCCTGACTCTGGGGACACAGAGCAGACCTGTCCCATGTTTAGTCCTGACTCTGGGGACACAGAGCAGACCTGTCCCATGTTTAGTCCTGACTCTGGGGACACAGAGCAGACCTGTCCCATGTTTAGTCCTGACTCTGGGGACACAGAGCAGACCTGTCCCATGTTTAGTCCTGACTCTGGGGGCACAGAGTAGACCTGTCCCATGTTTAGTCCTGACTCTGGGGACACAGAGCAGACCTGTCCCATGTTTGGTCCTGACTCTGGGGACACAGAGCAGACCTGTCCCATGTTTAGTCCTGACTCTGGGGACACAGAGCAGACCTGTCCCATGTTTAGTCCTGACTCTGGGGACACAGAGCAGACCTGTCCCATGTTTAGTCCTGACTCTGGGGACACAGAGCAGACCTGACCCATGTTTAGTCCTGACTCTGGGGACACAGAGCAGACCTGACCCATGTTTAGTCCTGACTCTGGGGACACAGAGCAGACCTGTCCCATGTTTAGTCCTGACTCTGGGGACACAGAGCAGACCTGTCCCATGTTTAGTCCTGACTCTGGGGACACAGAGCAGACCTGTCCCATGTTTAGTCCTGACTCTGGGGACAAAGAGCAGACCTGTCCCATGTTTAGTCCTGACTCTGGGGACACAGAGCAGACCTGTCCCATGTTTAGTCCTGACTCTGGGGACAAAGAGCAGACCTGTCCCATGTTTAGTCCTGACTCTGGGGACACAGAGCAGACCTGTCCCATGTTTAGTCCTGACTCTGGGGACACAGAGCAGACCTGTCCCATGTTTAGTCCTGACTCTGGGGACACAGAGCGGACCTGTCCCATGTTTAGTCCTGACTCTGGGGACAAAGAGCAGACCTGTCCCATGTTTAGTCCTGACTCTGGGGACACAGAGCAGACCTGTCCCATGTTTAGTCCTGACTCTGGGGACACAGAGCAGACCTGTCCCATGTTTAGTCCTGACTCTGGGGACACAGAGCAGACCTGTCCCATGTTTAGTCCTGACTCTGGGGACACAGAGCAGACCTGTCCCATGTTTAGTCTTGACTCTGGGGACACAGAGCAGACCTGTCCCATGTTTAGTCCTGACTCTGGGGACACAGAGCAGACCTGTCCCGTGTTTAGTCCTGACTCTGGGGACACAGAGCAGACCTGTCCCATGTTTAGTCCTGACTCTGGGGACACAGAGCAGACCTGTCCCATGTTTAGTCCTGACTCTGGGGACACAGAGCAGACCTGTCCCATGTTTAGTCCTGACTCTGGGGACACGGAGCAGACCTGTCCCATGTTTAGTCCTGACTCTGGGGACACAGAGCAGACCTGTCCCATGTTTAGTCCTGACTCTGGGGACACGGAGCAGACCTGTCCCATGTTTAGTCCTGACTCTGGGGACACGGAGCAGACCTGTCCCATGTTTAGTCCTGACTCTGGGGACACAGAGCAGACCTGTCCCATGTTTAGTCCTGACTCTGGGGACACAGAGCAGACCTGTCCCATGTTTAGTCCAGACTCTGGGGACACAGAGCAGACCTGTCCCATGTTTAGTCCTGACTGTGGGGACACGGAGCAGACCTGTCCCATGTTTAGTCCTGACTCTGGGGACACAGAGCAGACCTGTCCCATGTTTAGTCCTGACTCTGGGGACACAGAGCAGACCTGTCCCATGTTTAGTCCTGACTCTGGGGACACAGAGCAGACCTGTCCCATGTTTAGTCCTGACTCTGGGGACACAGAGCAGACCTGTCCCGTGTTTAGTCCTGACTCTGGGGACACAGAGCAGACCTGTCCCATGTTTAGTCCTGACTCTGGGGACACAGAGCAGACCTGTCCCATGTTTAGTCCTGACTCTGGGGACACAGAGCAGACCTGTCCCATGTTTAGTCCTGACTCTGGGGACACTGATGTGACTGTCCCCTGTCCTCTCTCTGCAGATTGTTACCAGCGGCTGGAGTTCCTCGGCGATGCAATCCTAGACTACCTCATAACAAAGCACCTTTACGAAGACCCGCGGCAGCACTCTCCCGGCGTGCTGACCGACCTGCGCTCCGCACTCGTCAACAACACCATCTTTGCCTCTCTGGCCGTCAAGTACGACTACCACAAGTACTTCAAGGCCATCTCGCCGGAGCTCTTCCACGTCATCGACGACTTTGTGCAGTTCCAGCTGGAGAAGAACGAGATGCAGGGCATGGACTCCGAGGTGAGTCCGGTTTTAGCATCAACAAAGCCCCGGGGGAAGGAACCCGATCCTCGCTGTTGTGCTTTTGTCTCCGTAAGAAAATAGTGTTGCGTCTGAATAAGAACGTCTGTCAGCTTCTATGAATCTGTTCCATATTCCAACGGTTGGAGCAGCGGCGAGAACGTGCAGTTGGATCTAATTTGTGTGGAAATGCCTATCTTTGCACCACATCTCCCCATTCTACTGGAGAGGCACTTGAACGCCTCAGGGAAGGCAACACACACAGAAACACACTGAAAATACAGCTGAAAGGAATAAAGAGACCTAATGTGCTGCAGGAACTTGGTCCCACGCACTCTTCAGTGCCTCAACAGTAACACGATGAAGCTGCTCGTCGGGTCCATGGACGGTGTCTGACGATGCCCGTAGGCTCTTGTTTGGTGCTTTTTTATAAAGAGCAACTAAACATTTAGTGTCTGCATGAAGACAAACCCTTCATATATTAGAATAATGCATTTAACCTGCAGATGCACTGATGCTGTACAGCCGTCTGCACGTCCGGTGCATTCTCCATCACATGCAGCTAAACTGTCGTATTCTCCGCACTATAAGTTTCACCTAAAAACCTCCACATGTCTCAGTGCTCCTTATAACCCGGTGCTCCTTATATATGGACCAATATTGAGCCACAACAGGTCTCCAACTACGGTGAGCAGCCGTCGACTCTATTTTCCCCCGTAGAAGAAGTAACGCGCGGTGCATGTTGAGATATACGACTGCGTGAAGCGTGCCGTTTCATTTCCATGTGTGTGTTTGTGTAAAGAGCCCAAAATGGCTCCTGTTAAGAGACACGCTTACGACGCAGAGTTTACACTCAAGGCCATTAGTCACGCAGCAGAACACGGGAATAGAGCAGCAGCCAGAGAGTTGAACATGAACCAATCAATGGTGCCGAAGTGGAGGAAGCAACAAGACGACCTGCGCCGAGTAAAGAAGACTAAACAGAGTTTAGAGGGAACAGAGCGAGACGGCTGCAGCTGGAGGACAAACTCCAACAGTGGGTTGTTGAACAGAGAGCAGCGAGTAGAAGAGTCCGTACGATCACTGTTCCACTGAAGGCAACAGCGCTAGCACGCCAACTTAGCATCAATGGGTTTAGAGGCGGTCCTTAACGTGACCCCAGCCTCCACTGTAGCGTCTGTTCTATGCGCCTTATAGTGCGGAAAACACGGTACTCCTGCTGTCTGAGCCAACGCACAACGTGTTTGGATTAGATCACTGCAGTGAATCAAGTTACAAATTAACTTGATTTGTACACAACGGCACTGGACCGTGTGTGTGTGTGAGCGCAGCACCTCTTGCTTCTGCTCTCGACCTGAGACACAAACACCTTTGATTGTTGTCAAGTCCAGAGATCTTTATCGTCCCCTGAGGGCAGTTTTCGGTGCAGCCAGCAGCGAAAAACACAATTTTACAGGAAAACAATTAAAATCAATTCAACAACAAACAAAGTGCCTCACTGGATCAAAACAATATAAGGAGTTAAAGCGACCACAGTGCTGTTGATTTATTGTGGAGCCGGCTCTTGTTGTGTGACCTCCATGACGGGGTGACTGTGCAAAGGCCCAGGTGACACGGAGGGGGAAAGCAGTGACGTTTGGGGCCGCAGCGTCGAGGCCCTCGACCCCCCCTTCAGGAGGACTCGTTTGAAAATATGGACGTGAACGAGCTCGAAGCTTGTGTCAGTGAGCCGTGCATCGGTCCTCAGGAAGTCCACAAAAGTCAGCGCTGCGTCTGCGAAACTGCGAAAACTGTGAGTGTTCTGATTGAGAATAGGCCTTAGGTGCTGTGCATCTTTATTCCTTCCCTCACCTGTGGTCATGAAAGCTGGGTCAGGACCCAAAGAACCAGGTCCAGGTCAGGACCCAAAGAACCAGGTCCAGGTCAGGACCCAAAGAACCAGGTCCAGGTCAGGACCCAAAGAACCAGGTCCAGGTCAGGACCCACAGAACCAGGTCCAGGTCCAAGCGTCTGAAATGTGTTTCCTCAGGAGGGGGTCTGGAGTCTCCCTTAGAGAGAGGGGGAGAAGTTCAGCATCCGTGAGGAACTCGGAGTAGAGCCGCTGCTCCTTTGCGTTGAAAGGAGCCAGTTGAGGTGGTTCAGGATCATCTGGTCTGGATGAACCCTGGGCGCCTCCCTAGGGAGGTGTTCCAGGCACGTCCAGCTGGGAGGAGGCCTCGGGGAAGACCCAGGACCAGGTGGAGAGATTAGATCTCCACACTGGCCTGGGAACGCCTCAGGATCCCCCAGTTAGAGCTGGTTAATGTGGCCCGGGAAAGGGAAGTTTGGGGTCCCTGCTGGAGCTGCTGCTCCTGAGACCTGATCCAGGATCAGAGGCTGGAGCTGCTGCCCCTGAGACCTGATCCAGGATCAGAGGCTGGAGCTGCTGCCCCTGAGACCTGATCCAGGATCAGAGGCTGGAGCTGCTGCCCCTGAGACCTGATCCAGTGGGACGTGTACTGAGCGTCTCCTTTATGAATTCCTTGCATTTCAGCCATGATGATAATATTCAAATCTGTGACGAACCTGACAGAATACGTCTCTGTAGCGTGTCGTTAAGCCTCTCCCAGAATGAATCGTGTGGTTTGATCAGTGCAGAATATTTTGCGCCCTGAGCTTTTTCATTAAAGGACAGATGAAAGGTACAATAACACATTTGTTAGTGTCAGATCAAGTCCTGTGTTTTGCTCATCAGGCAGAACCGTGACAGCTGTTCTCTCTCAGATGCAGCGCTGCATCACTCACACCCCGAGGCTGCAAACACTCTGTACACGTGTGTTTACGTCTTTATTTTGGGTCTAAATGATTAAAAGATGAAATGTTTTATTCCAAAATGATTCTGACGTAGTCTGAAGCATCATAACTGAGGCTGAACCAGACAACAGACGACCAAACGTCTGCTCATAGGCACTAAAACGGGCTCTCTCCAGGGGAAACTGTCAACTCTCCACCACAGATTAACGAGTACATAGTAATAGTTAAATCAGGGCGCCCTCCCACTGTGCCTCCGTCCCGTGCCCCGTGCTTTAGGGTCCTTGTCCCCCCCTCCAGGCCCGTTTGTACTCACACTACCTGGGCCTCGGAGAATGCTTCTTGCTGCCTATACGTCATCACGCCGTAACACGTCACACGCATTGATGACGTCATGGCGATGCGTGGCTTTGTTTCCAGATCTTTCCGTAGACCTCGGAGTTTTTGTGCGTCTTGTCGACTGTTTTTGAATCTTTTCTGTGAAGCGTGCTGTTTCATTTCAATGTGTGTGTTTGTGTAAAGAGCCCAAAATGGCTCCTGTTAAGAGACACGCTTACGACGCAGAGTTTACACTCAAGGCCATTAGTCACGCAGCAGAACACGGGAACAGAGCAGCAGCCAGAGAGTTGAACATGAACCAATCAATGGTGCCGAAGTGGAGGAAGCAACAAGACGACCTGCGCCGAGTAAAGAAGACTAAACAGAGTTTAGAGGGAACAGAGCGAGACGGCTGCAGCTGGAGGACAAACTCCAACAGTGGGTTGTTGAACAGAGAGCAGCAAGTAGAAGAGTCCGTACGATCACTGTTCCACTGAAGGCAACAGCGCTAGCACGGGGACGGAGGCACAGTGGGAGGGCGCCCTGATTTAACTATTACTATGTACTCGTTAATCTGTGGTGGAGAGTTGACAGTTTCGACCAAATCTGCAGTAAACACTCCACCTCCGCATCACACCAACGTGAACCTTTCACCGCCATTGTTTGAAATGTCCGCGCATGGTCCCTCCTTCTTTTTTCTGACGTGTTACGGCGTGATGACGTATAGGCAGCAAGAAGCATTCTCAGAGGCCCAGGTAGTGTGAGTACAAACGGGCCTGGAGGGGGGGACAAGGACTCTAAAGCACGGGGCACGGGACGGAGGCACAGTGGGAGGGCGCCCTGAGGAAGATCCTCACAGAGACACACGTTCACTCAAAACCTAAAACATTAAATGAACATTATTAAAGCTCCGTCAATCACTGTGATTGTTCATTTATGTGTGTGTGTGTGTGTGTGTGTGTGTGTGTGTTGTCCCCCAGCTGCGACGCTCTGAAGAAGACGAGGAGAAGGAGGAGGACATCGAGGTCCCTAAGGCCATGGGGGACATCTTTGAGTCTCTGGCCGGTGCCATCTACATGGACAGCAGGATGTCTCTGGAGACGGTGTGGCAGGTGTATTACCCCATGATGAGGCCGCTCATAGGTGAGGAAGAGTCAACGCACAGCTGGTTTGATTCCTCTCCACTCAGGGAACATTGAGGACCTGTACTCGTTCTGTTGTAAACGTGTGACGTGTTGCTGACGCCTCTTCTAACCCTTGTCACGCTTCGTCCCCTCAGAGAAGTTCTCTGCCAACGTGCCGCGCTCTCCTGTGAGGGAGCTGCTGGAGATGGAGCCAGAAACTGCCAAGTTCAGGTGGGACATCAGCTCTTACTCACACACTCCTCATCAGATGTTTGGTTTTTACTGCAGTCATTGAAGCACTGCTGATGAAAGAGCAGGTGGAGTCAGATGGGTCGGAGTCATTAGCCTGTAAAGTGAATACTTACCCACGTGACAGATGGTTGTGTTCTTTAACGTCTCCTTCATCCATGGTGAAAGGAGTTACTCCTACCTTAGCTGACCTAAGGGGCACTCCCACTGTGCCTCCGTCCCGTGCCCCAGCACGTTTCACGGCTAAAGTCTGGTTCCTTTGACCAGTGTGAGTGCAACCGTACCGCGTCTAGGAGAGGCACGCTTGCCGTCCACGGCCCGTTTGGGAGAGGTGGGCTTTAGTAAAGCACGTTTGCACGTGTACGAGCACGAGCGTGCGCACGTGTACGAGCACGAGCGTGCGTACATCACAGCACAATGTCACATTAGTCAAGCTGCAGAACCGGTCCATTTCTCCCAGCGCTCGGTACAAAAGTGAGTCTCTCCGTACAGTAAAGTTCTTGCTGCTCCAATGTTGAAGGGTCTGGTTTCACCATCTCCTACTTCTAGCTTTGCTACAGCTCCAAAAGTGTGTCTTCATAAGCGTTTATCCTTCTGTGGGGCCGTTTACGGTGTTTTACCGAGAAGAAGCAAAAGATGATTTTATTCGTCTCTGCAGCCGTTTTTCTCCAGAATGTTTTTCGAACAGGCCCAAAAACAAGAACGTGACTGTACACACACCCTTCTAATGTGAACCCCTGTCGCTGTCTTCCGTGTGTTTGCAGCCCCGCGGAGAGGACGTACGATGGGAAGGTCCGCGTGACGGTGGAGGTCGTCGGGAAGGGCAAGTTCAAAGGAGTCGGCCGCAGCTACCGGATCGCCAAGTCGGCGGCGGCGCGACGAGCTCTGCGCAGCCTCAAAGCCAATCAACCTCAGGTCCAAAGCAACTGAGCTCCTCCTCCTCCTCCGAGCTCTCTCAGCATTAGCACCTAAGCTACTGACGCTAACGTAGAGAAAGACACGCACCGGCTCCCCCGACGCAGCGAGACGCTGCGGCCGCACGACCAAGGCGGCCGGGGAGACGCTGCGCGGAGCCGCCGCAGAAGAAGAAGCAGACTGATCTCACAACAGATTTCACATCAGATCTTTTTTTATTCTCATTTGTTTTTTTGCGCAAACACAATCTTTGCTTTCCCTCCCTGCTTCGTGTGATCACATGAGTGCTTTATTAACGTTCAGCAAAGTGTTTAAAACAAAAACAAGGTCAGGTCCTAACGTCTTTTCCTCACCGGGTTCTTTTTGTTTGGCGTCGCTGAGACGAGGCTCGTGCTTGTCCTGTAGTGTTAGAGTGTAAATAGTTCAATCAAAAGTGTAAATCAAAGTATGTAGGAAGGTAAAAACCGAGAAAACGCTAAACTCCTCAGCCTGTGCACGAGTGCCAGTCGCCTCAGAGCGGTCGTGAAAGCGCTAACGGCGGACGTGGCGAGCAGATCCCACTGGAGCAAAGAGCCGGTGGCACGTCTGTCTCGAAACGGTCTCCTGAATCATTTTTGCACTTATTCCATTAGGGTCTGTTACCTTTGAGAATGGCGTGGTCACATTGACACCAAAATCCTATACGTAGCAAAGTCTATAAATATATATATTAAAGAAAACAGAGAATGAGAAACATGAGCGATGTCGTCGGCCTCGGACGCTGAGGCGCGCCCTCACGTCCCGCGACACGGACACGGACCCCGACATTCCCAGTTACTGTAATTTAAAGGCGCCCTCGCGGTTGCATGTTCGTGTAGTTTATGTGTGAACCATGAAAACTGGATAATCTACGGATGCATGTGGAGCGTGTGTGCAGCGGCATTATCTCCACGGTTCGGTTTCACACGTTTTTGATACGGAGCGGACGCACGGACGGACGGAGGGGAGGAGTCGTTCCTGCGCACTAAACGTCTCCCCACAGAGCGAGTCCTCCGGGTTTGATAACAGCAGAGAGACACATCACACGCGCGAGATGCTGCAGACTTTTCTACATCGGATCTGAACTTTTCAAACGCACGAGTGTTCCTCACGTCCCGTACGCACCAAAGCTCGAGCCGACGTGAGGCTGTCCAGCTGAGGTCGGCTCCTGCGGAGGAGGACACCAGCCTTCCTCCTCTTCTCTCGTGGTCTCTGCGTCTCTGCGTCTCGCTTCCGTCTTTGTTTCCTCCTCGTTTCGCCCTCTTTCACTCGAATACCTCAGTTAATTGCATGCGTTTTCTTGTCTTTTCTTTTGTTCGTTTGTTTGTTTGGTGCTATTTTTTGTATTAAGCTTGAATTTCTCGTCTTTTTTTTTGCACTGTAACTATGATACCTCTTTATTTGACCCTTTTTTTATTTTTAAAGTTTGGAAATCTGTTTGGTTTGGTTTTCCCGTTCATCAGAACATCGAGCTGCAGAGGAGCGCTGCGTCATCGTCACCGCCGCCGTCGTCCCCTTACTCCAGGTTGACTCTCGCTAAGTTCATCTGTTGAGATCTGTTTTTGAATCCTGGGTAAAAAACAAACCGAGGATTCATCGATCACACGGGTGGATGCCTGGAGAGGTAATCAGATTGCACTCTTAGGCGCACTCCCACTGTGCCTCCGTCCCGTGCCCCAGCACGTGTCACGGCTAAAGTCTGGTTCCTTTGACCAGTGTGAGTGCAACCGTACCACGTCTAGGAGCGGCACGCTTGCCGTCCACGGCCCGTTTGGGAGAGGTGGGCTTTAGTAAAGCACGTTTGCACGTGTACGAGCACGAGCGTGCGCACGTGTACGAGCATGAGGCCTACGGCGGTTCTGAGGTCATTTCCTGTGCGCCTGTTGGGACGTAGAAAAAAGAAGGAGGGACCATGCGCGGACATTTCAAACAATGGCGGTGAAAGGTTCAAGGACAAGGACCCTAAAGCACGGGCACGGGACGGACGCACAGTGAGAGGGCGCCCTAAGTCATAAAGTCCTTTAATCCCGGTTGCCGTTGCCACGTTCTCTTCCGTAAACACCGCTGTGGCGTGATGTCATCAATGATCATCCACAGACGCATTTAAAGACGTGAACAGACAAACGGTAAATCAGATTTGAGGGTTAAGACCTGCGGTGTGAACGGAGCCGTTGAGACCTGAAGCACCGATTCAGACGAGAAACTTTAACCTGAGGCCCCGTTCGGAGTCGGGTGTTGAGGCGTCCGAACCAGTGAAAACCAGGAGAACCAGCAGCCGTCAGCGTCGTTACTCGTGTCCGAGTGGGAAAAAACGTGAAAAACAAGTTCATGGCGTCCATTTTGACGTCGTTGGGTCGGTTCATCCGTGCTTCTCAGATTAGACACAACTAGTGTGTGAACAGCTTTGAGTTCATCTTTCTACAATCAGTGAAAAAAGAGTGCAATCTCATTATTTACCAAGCACACACACACACACACACACACACACACACACACACACACACACCCACTGTGTTCAGGACACCCTGAGATCTGGATGTACGTTTGGTTTTCCCCTGTTGAGATCTGACGTGTATCTGCCCCCCACCCCCCCCCCCCCACACACACACACACACACACACACTATCAACACACTAACTTGGTGTGTGTCTCGATGGGGGGGGGGGGGTACTGAAGAAGACTGTGAAATCAGTGAGACGGTGCCGCGCGCTCTGTTGTTGTTTCCTGTGACGATGAAAATAAAGATCAGAGTTAAAGTGAAACTACGGCGTAAAATCCTCCCAGGGTCTTTTTCAACAAATATACTCAACTAATGTTTGTGTGTCAACTGTTAACGTAGAAATCCAGGAGAGATGCTAACAGCCGGACGTGGCTAACAGTGGTTAGCTCGGGGCAGCACGGTGAAGGCATTCAAAGGTCTTTTTTAACCACTAATGCTGCTGAAAATAACAGCAAACCTCTGCAGCAGCATGAGAAGAGTCCCTACACACACACAAAGCAGCAATGGGCTCCTTCCACTGTAATGGACTTTACTATGAGAGGAGCTGGTACAGGGGCCAGTAGGTAAGTCTTTAAAACACTCTTTAATAAACTCTGGCTTCACTAACTACGCTGATGACACTTTGTTGTGTGTGTAGGGACTCTTCTCATGCTGCTGCAGAGGTTTGCTGTTATTTTCAGCAGCATTAGTGGTTAAAAAAGACCTTTGAATGCCTTCACCGTGCTGCCCCGAGCTAACTGACGTAACACCCTTTCAAAATAAGACTTCCTGTCCAAGCCTTGTGTTCCCCAGTTGTTTAAACAGAGTTTAAAAACATCATAATTGACCTTTGACCTTTTTCTTCTGGATGAAAAAGAGTCAAACTGATCAAAGAGCTGATCCTGATCGTTCACATGTTCAGACGTTGGTTCTGTTTTATTCCAACGGAGAGTTTGGACCCCGAACTCTTATTTTGAAAGGGTGTTAGGTCACTGAACAGACTGATTTCTCCGTTAATGTTTGTTACACAAAATAAAATGTCTCGACGGCTCATTGGACCAGTGTATTTGCAGAAAAAGGCCCTGATTTTACGCCAGAATTTCACTTTAATGTCATCGTCTGCGAGTGGCGTCCGTATCCAACAGCTTCATCTGTTTGTTAGTTCTCTGAGGTGTGTGTCTGTGTGTGTGCGCGTGCGTGTGTGTGTGTGTGTGCGTGCGTGCGTGCGTGTGTGTGTGTGTGTGTGCGTGCTGAGGTCGAGGTAGACCCGTGTCGTTCACAGCGGGCTGCGTTTTTCTCCTCCTGGCTGATGTTTTTCTTTTCTTGTTTGTAAATGTAGCACAATGAGCATTGCACTTGGGCGCCATACTTTACCTCATGTCAGCGTGTGAGAGCGAGCGAGAGACGAAGGGAGGAGCAAAAAAGAGAGGAAGTGTGTGTGTGTGTGTGTGTGTGTGTGTGGAGCGGGGATGTTCAGAGGACTAACGGGGGTTCGGGCTGTGCTGCCGGTTTCACACCAAGCTATTTAAAGAGGGAACGGCGCTCTGGGAGGGCGGCGTGCCTGCAGGTCATCATCTGAAGAATACACTGTAAACAAACAGAATCTCTGCAGTTTGAGGCGAATTCAAACATCTGGGCGTCTTTCACGCTGGCGTCCTGCCTTAAAACAGTGGTCTGGACCTGAAGAAGTCAAGCTAGCGCGTCCGATCGTGACTTGAAGGATGAACAGACTCGTCGCTCGCTGCGTTTCTCTTCTGGCTACTTCGATACGGACGTCAGAGATCGTGCCAGTCGTGCTTCTACTCCGACGAGGCGACGCTCCCCCGCCCCGGCTCTTTATCAGGACCCAAAAGGAAGAACCCACTCGCGTCTGTGCGTCACGGACCACGATGATGATGATGGCGTCGTCTGTAACGTGCTTCGTCTCCCTGTACATCCGTTTGTGGGTTCCTTTGAACTGAAGCCGACACTTTAAACACATTGAATCTGAATCTTTGAGACGTTTGACGACGTCATCTTGGACTTTGGGAAACAACGATTCACGTTTTTCACCCTTTTTTCACATTTGATCGACCAAACAACTGATTCATTAATGTAGAAACTGATGAATCCATAACAAAGTCAGGGTTAAACGTCCTCCAGCAGGAGCTTTTGTTAAAGGGGGAAATGTTTCTTGGTGGATTTGGTAAAAACGCGTCGTAAGCCAAAAAGTAGACGCGTTCTTCTACCGTTTAACCTCCTAATACCTGACGCCAAGTACTGATCCAATACGGCTCTGCAGTTACAGCGCCACCTCCAGGCCTGGCATGTGTACTACAGCGTTTGGAGGCGCTGCACCTGCGTTGAGGCTGCACGGACCGAAAAAAAGGTCGTTTTATCCTTGCATTCGTTTTTATTATCGATTAATCCGCAAATTATTTTCCCAATGAATCGTTTGGTCTCTAAAATTGTGAAAAACGTTGCAACCAAAGTCCAGGGTGATGTTTAAATGTGTTGTTTTTCAGTCCAAACTCCAAAGAGCTTCACTTGAACCTGATCACAGTGAAACAGGAAGACGTCTGCGCGTGTGCGTCTTTGTTATCGATCATAGTCGGTGGTTCTGGTTCTGCGGATTAGTCGACCGACAGACGCAGGAACAGGAGTGGGTTTTTCCTTCAGGTGCGTGGTGGAGAGCGATGGATGTGAGCGGAGAATGAGATGCTTTTAATGAACGGTGGGGGTGGAGGGTGGGGGTGAGGGTGGGGTCACAACACCAGCAGAGCGGAGCTAAACGGACGGAGGCTGAGCCGTCGTCAGCGCGGGGAATCATGGGCCGTCACAACCTGCAGCCAACGTTTAAGGGACTTTAACGCAAACTCCTCACTCGTACTGAACACAGCGCTGCGGCGGTTTGCGGTCTGCACCTTATGGATCATAAATACCTTTAATTTTGTTTGTTTGAATTCCTTTTTTTTTTATAATTGTAGCCCAGTATATCTACAATAAAGTAATGGTATGGTCATTCACCTGTTCTCCTGTTTTTGGCTTCATTCTGCACAAACACACAAGAGCCTCCGTACCCCAGAGAACGAGCCCCCGTACCCCAGAGAACAAGCCTCCGTACCCCAGAGAACGAGCCCCCGTACCCCAGAGAACGAGCCTCCGTACCCCAGAGAACGAGCCTCCGTACCCCAGAGAACAAGCCCCCGTACCCCAGAGAACGAGCCCCCAGAGAACGAGCCCCCGTACCCCAGAGAACGAGCCTCCGTACCACAGAGGACGAGCCTCCGTACCCCAGAGAACAAGCCCCCGTACCCCAGAGAACGAGCCCCCAGAGAACGAGCCCCCGTACCCCAGAGAACGAGCCCCCGTACCCCAGAGAACGAGCCTCCGTACCACAGAGGACGAGCCTCCAGAGAACGAGCCCCCGTACCCCAGAGAACGAGCCTCCGTACCCCAGAGAACGAGCCCCCGTACCCCAGAGAACGGGCCTCCGTACCCCAGAGAACAGGCCCCCGTACCCCAGAGAACGAGCCCCCGTACCCCAGAGAACGAGCCTCCGTACCACAGAGGACGAGCCTCCGTACCCCAGAGAACAAGCCCCCGTACCCCAGAGAACGAGCCCCCAGAGAACGAGCCCCCGTACCCCAGAGAACGAGCCCCCGTACCCCAGAGAACGAGCCTCCGTACCACAGAGGACGAGCCCCCAGAGAACGAGCCCCCGTACCCCAGAGAACGAGCCTCCGTACCCCAGAGAACGAGCCCCCGTACCCCAGAGAACGGGCCTCCGTACCCCAGAGAACAGGCCCCCGTACCCCAGAGAACGAGTCCCCGTACCCCAGAGAACAAGCCTCCGTACCCCAGAGAACGAGCCTCCGTACCCCAGAGAACGAGCCTCCGTACCCCAGAGAACAGGCCCCCGTACCCCAGAGAACGAGCCCCCGTACCCCAGAGAACGGGCCTCCGTACCCCAGAGAACAGGCCCCCGTACCCCAGAGAACGAGCCCCCGTACCCCAGAGAACAAGCCTCCGTACCCCAGAGAACAAGCCTCCGTACCCCAGAGAACGAGCCCCCGTACCCCAGAGAACAAGCCCCCGTACCCCAGAGAACGAGCCCCCGTACCCCAGAGAACAAGCCTCCGTACCCCAGAGAACGAGCCTCCGTACCCCAGAGAACGAGCCCCCAGAGAACGAGCCCCCGTACCCCAGAGAACGAGCCTCCAGAGAACGATCCTCCGTACCCAGAGAACGAGCCCCCGTACCCCAGAGAACGAGCCTCCGTACCCCAGAGAACGAGCCCCCGTACCCCAGAGAACGAGCCCCCGTACCCCGGAGAACAGGCCCCCGTACCCCAGAGAACGAGCCTCCGTACCCCAGAGAACGAGCCTCCGTACCCCAGAGAACGAGCCTCCGTACCCCAGAGAACAAGCCCCCGTACCCCAGAGAACGAGCCCCCAGAGAACGAGCCTCCGTACCCCAGAGAACGATCCTCTGCCCTGGGGACACGAGCGTTCGTCTGCTGCCACCTTCTGGTCAAACTGATCTTTTCCTGTTTTCAAACTATTTTTCCAGTTTCTCCGGTGAACGAGGAGAGACGTCACGTTTGAAGTCTACGGAAAGAACAGTAGGTCAAAGTTAAAGTTGGGTTTTAAACTGGGAGAAAGAAAGTCTAAACCTCTAGGAGACTAAACGTGTGTTAGTGTCCTCTAGGAGCATAAACGTGTATTAAAGTGTCCTCTAGGAGCATAAACGTGTGCTAAAGTGTCCTCTAGGAGACTAAACGTGTGTTAAAGTGTCCTCTAGGAGCATAAACGTGTGCTAAAATGTCCTCTAGGAGCATAAACGTGTGCTAAAGTGTCCTCTAGGAGACTAAACGTGTGTTAAAGTGTCCTCTAGGAGCATAAACGTGTGTTAAAGTGTCCTCTAGGAGACTAAACGTGTGTTAAAGTGTCCTCTAGGAGCATAAACGTGTGTTAAAGTGTCCTCTAGGAGCATAAATGTGTGTTAAAGTGTCCTCTAGGAGACTAAACGTGTGTTAAAGTGTCCTCTAGGAGCGTAAACGTGTGCTAAAGTGTCCTCTAGGAGCATAAACGTGTGTTAAAGTGTAGGAGCATAAACGTGTGTTAAAGTGTCCTCTAGGAGCATAAACGTGTGTTAAAGTGTCCTCTAGGAGCCTAAACATGTGTTAAAGTGTCCTCTAGGAGCATAGACGTGTGCTAAAGTGTCCTCTAGGAGCATAAACATGTGTTAAAGTGTCCTCTAGGAGCATAGACGTGTGCTAAAGTGTCCTCTAGGAGCATAAACGTGTGTTAAAGTGTTCTCTAGGAGCATAAACGTGTGCTAAAGTGTCCTCTAGGAGCATAAACGTGTGTTAAAGTGTAGGAGCATAAACGTGTGTTAAAGTGTCCTCTAGGAGCATAGACGTGTGCTAAAGTGTCCTCTAGGAGCATAAACGTGTAAAAATTTCCTCTAGGAGACTTAACGTGTGTTAAAGTGTCCTCTAGGAGCATAAACGTGTGTTAAAGTGTCCTCTAGGAGCATAAACGTGTGTTAAAGTGTCCTCTAGGAGCATAAACGTGTGTTAAAGTGCCCTCTTCATTGGCGAGGATGGGTTTTATGTGCCCTTCTTTTCCCTTTTCACCAATGTTAGCTTGGTACCAATGTTCCTCTCCTTTCTCTCAGTCCATGGAGTGAATGCTCGGCCTATAGTGACTCTGGTTGTTGCCCGTCTCCGCTCACTCAGCTGCTGGGACAAAGAACGCCCCCTTCACTGAGGCTCCCAAGCAGCTGCAGGATTCGCTAACTCCATTTCACCCAGTGCCAGCCTACAGTAGCTGCACCCAACAACAGACAACCCTGGCAACCAGCAACGCCCAACGCTATTGGCTGCTACCATGGAAACACAACGGGACAGGAAGTCATAGTCAAACCTGTTTGATTCTGTTCCCCTGAAATCTCCCGCTGGTGTGTTCTTATTTAAAAACACAGATTTTAATAAAGATTCTTGTTTCGTTGAACAAATCAAACGTCTGCGACCTCAGACTCCTCACGCAGTGTCACCTGAGCTGCAGGCGCCACAACTCTATTACTGCTGCTGTTGTTTCCCGCGTTAGCAGAATCTGATCTCACAGCGGCTTCAGCCCGGACGCTGAAAATCAGGCGTAAATGAGAATCAAGCGTGTGATTGAAGCGTTAGCGTGTTAGCGAGCGGGCCGAGCGCTCCCGCTTAGCCCGATAATCAACACAATGTCAAGTTTGTGCGCCGCCGCCTCTGAACGCTGCTGTTTTGTTTGTGCACAGGTGGCCGCGTGGAGACGTCCACCAACCTCCCCCCCTCCCCCCTTCCCCTCACCCTCCGCGTGATGAGACGCAAATATTGAAATGAGGTCTGGGCGCCGGAGGCTCGGGCGCAGCGTGGGAACAGTGGGAGAGGTGCTACATAATTAAAAATGTCATTTCAGCTCCTGCTCGGCCTATTTCCACTCAGCGATGCGACGCCTCCGCAGGTAAATTGCTCCCTGTACTCCTGCGCTGAAGGTAATGAGCGGCGGTTAGGTCTGACACCACGTCTGCTTGATTTAACCTAAATGAGAAATATGCATCAGGAGGACGCACTCAATCACACGGACTTTAAATATGATATGAGCCCTGAACTGGAGGGGGCGAAGCACCGCGAAGGCTGATATTAGGTCGGCTGATGGAAAGAGATGCTGCGTGCGTGCGTGTGTGTGCGTGCGTGTGTGTGCGTGTGTGTGTGTGTGCGTGTGTGTGTGTGTGTGATCACTCGACTCATGCCGACTCTCCTGGTAAAAAAAAGCTTGTTATACCGATAATAAGATGTCAGAAACACATCATCTTCGGCGTCGGCTGCGTCGTCCTCCTCTACATTTCACTCTCGCTGCGTCTCCATTAATCGTGCGCTTCGTTCAAACGCGGGAACCAAAATGTGATTTGATCTCCTCCCTCGAGCGGCGCGTTCGTCCGCGGAGACACTTTATGGACTCAGACCCGAGACGCTCGGCGCCGAACAGCCATTAACTCAGAAATCCAGCAGTAATTTCAAAGTCATCTAAAGTTTTTTAGTGAAGAATTCAAAGCAGCCGTCGTTTACGCGCTCAGGGTTACGTGGTTACGTTTTTCTGAACAGAGACACGAGGATATCAGACATTAACGTGCAGCGGGACGCTAACTTTTCTGCTCAACAGACACTGTGGTACTAACGTTAGCGTGGTACTAACGTTAGCTTGGTACTAATGTTAGCTTGTTACTAACTTTAGCTTGGTACTAACTTTAGCTTGGTACCAAGGTTAGCTTGGTACTAATGTTAGCTTGGTACTAATGTTAGCTTGGTAATAACTTTAGCTTGGTACCAATGTTAGCTTGGTATCAAGGTTAGCTTAGTACCAATGTTAGCTAGTCACTAACTTTAGCTTGGTACTAATGTTAGCTTGGTACTAACGTTTGCTTGGTACTAATATTAGTTTGGTACTAATGTTAGCTTGGTACTAACGTTAGCTTGGTACTAATGTTAGCTTGGTACTAACATTAGCTTAGTACCAATGTTAGCTTGGTACTAATGTTAGCTTGGTACTAATGTTAGCTTGGTACTAACGTTTGCTTGGTACTAATATTAGTTTGGTACTAATGTTAGCTTGGTACTAACGTTAGCTTGGTACTAATGTTAGCTTGGTACTAATGTTAGCTTGGTACTAACGTTTGCTTGGTACTAATATTAGTTTGGTACTAATGTTAGCTTGGTACTAACGTTAGCTTGGTACTAATGTTAGCTTGGTACTAACGTTAGCTTGGTATTAAACGTTAGCTTGGTACTAACGTTAGCTTGGTACTAATGTTAGCTTCGTACTATCATGTTTGAGTTTTGTGTTTAATGTGATTGTGTTTTGCAGTTTTGCTCCGGAGGGGAAGTGAGGCGGTGCCGTCACACGTGTCGTCACACGTGTCGTCACCGTGTCGTCACCACGGGAGGAAAAAACAATCAGGAGAAGAAGAAGACGATGACCTCACAGAGGGAGGAGGAGCCGACCTCAGAGGTGAAGGTCAGAGGTCAACCTTTTTACACAGTAAACACTCTTTTCTTTCTTATTTCTGGTCGATGCGTTAAAGTCCCACTCTGCGACATTTGTCTGATCACTGAAGCGACACTCTGCTACGATACGACACAAATCATCCGATCAGCCTCTACGTGCGCGATGTGGAGCCTGGTGTTTGTTCTGTATCATCCTGTCCACTCAGCACAGCTCACGGTTCGTGCACACGCCACAGATCTCCCCCCCCCCCCCCCCCCGCATGTTAAAATATCACACGCCTCAAACTAGCATACGCTAAAAGACGTTAGCAGTTGCTATCTGTGAGTAAGTTAGCCAGCCTAGCTCCATGTAGCATGGACACCATGCTGTTTATGGATGAGAGAAGAGACAAGCGTGTTCACAGGAATCTGGTGCACGTGCACAGACGAGCACTCGATGGGAGGGAGGGGAGGAGCTCGGTGGGAGGGAGGGAGGGTTTTATTTTTCAAAGGGACAAACTTTGTTGCACTCTTCAGTAACTTGCAAAATCAATAAAAATCAATGTAGAAAAGCTGATAAAATCATGATTTTACTGTAAATATTAATGTGATATTTGTGGCGTACGGCCGAGCGGTGCACGTGACCCTCCTTGTGTCTGAAGCCACATTTCTCCTTCAGTGCTCCTGACGCTCTGATTACGTCTGTGTGCAGTAACTGAACGCGTTTTGAAGCTTTCTGCAGAGGCTCATGTTCGTATTTGCACAGTTTTAAAGTTAAATATGATAAATCTGCTCCTTAAACGTCTGATCCGAGTCCTTTTGTTCTGTATCCCTGAGATAAAGACGTCTCTTTGATGTTCACTCGTCTCTCAAAGCCTAAAAACACGTTCTGCACTTTATCACATGAAGCGTCTCCTGCCCACATGGCAGCGGCCTCAGCAGCGGGGCATCGTTCCACCATGTTAGCCTGTGATTATTAGTCATTAGTAACTGGAGAGCACAATATCAGCTTGATTGTGCGCGGCGCTCTGAAGGCAGAGCACGCGAGCTGCAGACGAGCGTTGAGCGTCGGACCACAGCGACGGGGATCACGTGGAGCTGCTCGCTCTGAGGATCAGGTTCACTCTGTGTGTGTGTGTGTGTGTGCGTGTGTCTGTGTGTGTGTGTGTGTGTGCGTGTGTCTGTGTGTGTGTGTGTGTGTGTGTACACAACGCCACACTTTGAGGATAGGAGCCGTATAATTACACAAGAAAGATTAAAAGTAAACATTTAGAGGA
>NC_139837.1:938739-961239 GCF_963691815.1 Echiichthys vipera | reverse complement strand
AGCAGCAGCTCCAGCAGCTTTAGCAGCAGCAGCAGCAGCAGCAGCAGCTTCAGCAGCAGCAGCTTCAGCAGCAGCAGCAGCAGCTTCAGCAGCAGCAGCAGCTTCAGCAGCAGCTTCAGCAGCAGCAGCAGCAGCAGTAACAGCAGCTTTAGCAGCAGCAGCTTCAGCAGCAGCTTCAGCAGCAGCAGCTTCAGCAGCAGCAGCTTCAGCAGCGGCTTCAGCTTCAGCAGCAGCAGCTTTAGCAGCAGCAGCTTCAGCAGCAGCTTCAGCAGCAGCTTCAGCAGCAGCAGCTTCAGCAGCAGCAGCAGCAGCAGCTTCAGCAGCAGCAGCTTCAGCAGCAGCAGTAACAGCAGCAGCAGCAGCAGCAGCTTTAGCTTTAGCTTCAGCAGCAGCAGCAGCAGCAGCTTCAGCAGCAGCAGCTTCAGCAGCTTCAGCTTCAGCAGCTTCAGCAGCTTCAGCAGCAGCTTTAGCAGCAGCAGCTTCAGCAGCTTCAGCAGCAGCTTTAGCAGCAGCAGCTTCAGCAGCAGCTTCAGCAGCAGCAGCAGCAAAGACGCAAAACGCCACAAAAATGTGACAAAACGTTTGGAGCTCACTGAGACGCTAAAACATCCTCATTCTGCTGAACGTGCACTTCCCTTTGTGGCGTGCGTCGGTCGCTTCATTCAGCACGACTTTCTTTAACTCGGACCAAACACTATGATGAATCTAGTTGATGTGTCATGTTCAGTTGTGTGTTGTTGTGGTTTTAAGTGTTACAGTTGTGTTTGTGCTGCCGTCCAAACCTCAAAGGGAAGATTCTCTTAAAGAAAGGGGAATCATTTGTCTCTCCGCGTTCACCACCGCACGGATTTTCTCAGATTCATATTTATTCCTGTAGGATCCACTGGACGGACGGAGGAAGGGGGGGGGGGGGGCGCCCCCCCCCCCTCCCCCCCGAGCTGCAAATAAGAAACTCTAATAATTCCTAACGTTGCTTCACTTTAGTTCCCAGCTCTTGTGAAACGTTCTGATCACAGCGGCTCAAAGCTCCGCGGAGACGTTTGACGGACTAAATTCCTCTCTTCTGTCACGCTGAATCGTTTCAGACAAACTAATCCCTCTGAACTCTCCTCTGGCTGTTTGTGCACAACATCCCCACAAACTGCACCACGGCTCGATTCCCCGTCTGTGGCTCAGTGTAAGCTGAGAGCCTCGGGCCCATGATGAGGCATAAACGGAGCCAATCAAGGCTCCACTTTGGGCTGAACCGGCTCAGGCCTCTCAGCTTTCACCCTCAGCTGTTTAATGCACCACACACACACACACACACACACGCACACACACACACACACACACACACACACACACACACACACACACACACACACGCACACACACACACACACACCCCACGCACACACACACGTACACACACACACCCCCCGCTGCAGCGCGGAGAGGCCCTTAATGAAATGCTTTCAGAGGAAAAGGCTCTTCAGGCCTCCTGACAACGCCCCCTTTAGTCCAGAATAAGAGAATCAGGGCGCCCTCCCACTGTGCCTCCGTCCCGTGCCCCAGCACGTGTCACGGCTAAAGTCTGGCTCCTTTGACCAGTGTGAGTGCAACCGTACCACGTCTAGGAGCGGCACGCTTGCCGTCCACGGCCCGTTTGGGAGAGGTGGGCTTTAGTAAAGCACGTTTGCACGTGTACGAGCACGAGCGTGCGCACGTGTACGAGCACGAGGCCTACGGTGGTTCTGAGGTCATTTCCTGTGCGCCTGTTGGGACGTAGAAAAAAGAAGGAGGGGCCATGCGCGGACATTTCAAACAATGGCGGTGAAAGGTTCACGTTGGTGTGATGCGGAGGTGGAGTGTTTACTGCAGATTTGGTCGATGAAAAGATTCAAAAACAGTCGACAAGACGCACAAAAACTCCGAGGTCTACGGAAAGATCTGGAAACAAAGCCACGCATCGCCATGACGTCATCAATGCGTGTGACGTGTTACGGCGTGATGACGTATAGGCAGCAAGAAGCATTCTCCGAGGCCCAGGTAGTGTGAGTACAAACGGGCCTGGAGGGGGGGACAAGGACCCTAAAGCACGGGGCACGGGACGGAGGCACAGTGGGAGGGCGCTCTAACTTTCAAAATTACACGATTGTTGTCGTGTGTTGTCGGAGATCAGAGATCAGGACGGACTCAGGGGCCTCAGCACCCTAACCACAAGACCCCCGCACCCCCCCCCCCCCCCATTTCGACTCCTCGCCCTCTCCCTGGTTCACCACAGGAGCGTAACCAGCAGCATCCAGGTGCACTTTGTTTGTTTGTTTGTTTGTTTGTTTGTTGTTTTCCTGTAAAGTTTTGTTTTCGCTGCCGGCTTCACCACAAACTGCCCCCCGGGGACCATAAAGACCTCTGGACCGGACCCGTCTCTCACCCCCGCCCTGGTCCCGGCCCCCCTCCAGTGTTTACTGAGGCTGTGATGTATTTACGGCGCGCTCTAATCTCTAATCCCAGCCCTGATCATCACAGCAGCCCTTAAACAGGCTCCGTGAGCGCCGGCCCGAGGCCCGCGGGCCCCGGCTCTGTGGGATCTACTCACTAACCTAATTTGCACTTGCTGTGTGTAAAGCACACCGGCGTGCAGAGGGAGGGGAGGTAGCTGCGCGGGGCAGGGGCGTTCTGCTGCAGCGTGGGTGGGGGGTGGGGGGGGGTCTGCGTCACCGAGCGGGCACCTCCGGGGGTCGAGGGGGCAAAGGCAACAGCGGGGCCGGCTCGGCGAGTAACGAGGTGTTGCTGGAGCGGGTTTTTAGAGTCCAATTACACCGGAGCTCATGAGCGCCGTCGTAAACGGGAGTAAAAACAAAGATCCTGCACAAAGATGACGTCAGAAGCAATAACGGCGTGTTTTTGGCAGAGACGGACGCGACTTAACGTTTTATTCTCCACCATAAACAAAAATGTAACGCACATAAACATGTCGCTGCTCCGCCCGAGCTCCGCGGAGGCCTCACACACACACACACACACGCACACACACACACACACACACACACACACGGGAGAGAGGGCGCTGTTTCACACGCTGGAGCAGCGGCGGCGGCTCAGCTCCACCCGTCAGACCCAGGCGGTGCTGGTGTGGTGCGGTTCTGCTGACTAGCTGGATCTCACTGTCACTCTCTGACTTTGTGACGCTGCAGAAGCCGAACATGTTCAGCATCAGTGTTTCTCACGGCGCCGACGCTTCAGGACCCACGACAGCGTTTGAGAGGAAAAATCAATATGGCCGACCCGAGGAGGGGGGGGGGGGGGGTAGTTAGAGACAAAGTTAAAGTGAAATAAACTCAAATAAAGAGTTACTCACATTAACACTAAGCCATAATTAACAGCACTGACACTTTATTCTTATATTATTTATTTATTCATCTTCAGCCTCTTGTCCCTGTCGGGGGGGGGGGGGGCTGTTTTAATTTATATTTGATATTTTAATTTATATTTTTATTTGTTTTTTATTTTCATATGTGATCAAACTTTCTTTCTTTATTGTTTCTTAAATATTTTCATTACACAGTAAACACTTTTATTTATTCTCTAATTTATTTAGTTATTATTATTTGTATGTACTATATTTATTATTATTATTATATTTATTATTATTATTTTTAATATTTATTATATTATTTGTATTTTATATATATGTATATTTTTATTATTATTTTTTTTAAATTATTATTAATATTTATTTTTATTTTTCCTTCCTCTCCTTGGATTAATTATTAAATTCTTTATTTTATTTAATTCATTTATTTAATATTTCATATTACGTGTGTGTGTGTGTGTGTGTGTGTGTGTGTGTGTGTGTGTGTGTGTGTGTGTGTGTGTGTGTGTGTGTGTGTGTGTGTGTGTGTGTGTGTCGCTCTTTGACTCTCTGGTGGTGACACTTTCACACCTGATCGGTAGGTCGCTCGGTCGGTCCGTCGGTTCGAGTCCCGTCAGCTCCCTCCTCCTGTGTGAGAACTGCCAGCGCCGTCTCTCCGGGCCGTTGGTGCCACTTCAGGCGTGCTGTTTATTTTCACCGTGCTTTCCTTCTTCTTCTCTCTCAGCGTTGTTTCAGGACGCCGCTCGGCTCCCCGGCAATTACCGTGTCAGGGAGAGTGATGCTAAACATCTGCAGCCGCCGACGCTCACGCCGCTCCTCCTCTGAGCCGTGTGTGTGCGGAGCGACCCGCTCCCGTCTGTCGTCACGGCAGCAGAGACCCGAACACGTCGATCCTGTCAGCGATCGGACGGGAGACGTTCAAGAGAATTCATAAATATCAGGATTATTAATGTGGGGGGGCCCAAACAGACAGCAGCCCAGGGGCCCCGGACATCCTTAATCCGCCCCTGGTGACATCATTGGATACAGTCAGAAAAACACAAACTTATTTTTCATGTTTATACTCATTTGAAATAATTTTTTACTCATTTGAAATAATTTTTTACTCATTTGAAATAATTTTTTACTCATTTGAAATAATTTTTTACTCATTTTAAATCAGTTTTTACAAATTTTTCATCAGTTTTTACTCATTTTTCATGTTTTTAATCATTTTTTATCTGTTTTTAGTCATTTTTCATCTGTTTTTACTTGTTTTTCATCTGTTTTTACTCATTTTTCATCAGTTTTTACTAATTTTTCATCAGTTTTTACTCATTTTTCATCTGTTTTTAGTCATTTTTCGGAATAAAAAGTTTCAAAAACAGTCGACAAGACGCACAAAAACTCCGAGGTCTACGGAAAGATCTGGAAACAAAGCCACACATCGCCATGACGTCATCAATGCGTGTGACGTGTTACGGCGTGATGACGTATAGGCAGCAAGAAGCATTCTCCGAGGCCCAGGTAGTGTGAGTACAAACGGGCCTGGAGGGGGGGACAAGGACCCTAAAGCACGGGGCACGGGACGGAGGCACAGTGGGAGGGCGCCCTGACTCCACGCTGATGATGCACTTTAACATCAGAGTGTTGATTTACGTCGTTCGGCTTTGTTCTGCAGAAAAACGCCTCCAGTGAAAATGTTCCGCGGTGCCTCATCTGAGCTGAGAAATACCAAGCTCTTGCCCTTCTCCGCGTGTCGATCTGTGGGGGCGATGCTGTGGGAGTTTCTCTTTGTCTGAGCTCGGTGCCTCTCGGCCCGGCGCACATGGGCAGTGTCAGCCCTAATCGGCTGTGACAGGAGCATTTAGTGGTTGTAATTCAAATCTAATTCAGAACATCTTAACCCTGAAGTCTGTCAGGGCGCTCCAAACGCTCCGCAGCACTCATGCTCCCCATCAGCTCTGCGTTTGTGTGGCAGCACGCTGATGTGTCAACAAGGCCGCTTAGAAAAACACGCACAGAGAACTCGTTTACGGCCCTGAGCAGGACGGGTTCAGTGCAGCAGAACGGGGCGTTTGAATCCTCCACGCAGGAGCATAAATGGTGCTGAATGTGCTTCTGGTTCTGGGGCCTGTCACAGTGATTACCTTTCACGCGGGAACCCTCTCCCTTCGTACTTTGCGCCACCTTTTGAACTCGTCTGCAACGCAACACAACATCATCTCGGGGTTGTGGGAAGGGAAACACACGGAGGAGCGGCTGGGAACGACCTTCAGCCGCCGAGACTTTGTAATCTGTTTGAACTGCACATGCGGCACTTAGCCTTCTGCGGGGAGCGCTTCGCTGCACGGTCGAGGTTTGAATCTGCAAAATAACTCTACTTTCTTTCCTTCTCTGTCGCAAAGAAGTCGCAGACGTGCGCCTGAACGTGAATAAATAACCTGCAGAGTGTCTTTAAAGGCGTCTGCTGAAGGTCACGCAAAGTGCACGCTCTGCTTTAGCTTCAGACGCAGGACATGCGGTCGCAGAGCGTTGAGCCGCGGCTGAGGTCCAATGAACTTACAGGAAGCTGCGTTACCTTCGTACGGAAGCTCAGAGACGCCAAAACTGTGAACGAGTGTCGTGATCAGTCTGTAACAATGACTAAAAGTCGGAATATTTAAAGGAAAACGTCGGGGGGTTGTGACAAAAAAAGTCTTAATACCTAGAGGAAAAAGTCGGAAGACTGCGACAAAAACGTCGGAATACTTAGAGGAAAAAGTCGGAATATTTAGAGGAAAAAGTCGGAATACTTAGAGGAAAAAGTCGGAATATTTAGAGGAAAAAGTCGGAATACTTAGAGGAAAAAGTCGGAATATTTAGAGGAAAAAGTCGGAAGACTGTGACAAAAAAGTCGGAATATTTAGAGGAAAAGTCGGAATATTTAGAGGAAAAAGTCGGAATATTTAGAGGAAAAAGTCGGAAGACTGTGACAAAAAAGTCGGAATATTTAGAGGAAAAAGTCGGAAGTTTTAAAGGAAAAAATCGGAAAGTTTAGAAGAAAAAAGTTGGAATATTTAGAGGAAAGGAAGTGACGCTAATCTTCACAAATCCCATAGTTTGAATGTCTTCACCGTGCTGCCCCGAGCTAACCACTGTTAGCCACGTCCGGCTGTTAGCATCTCTCTGGTATTTCTACGTAAACAGTTGTTACATAAAAAAACGTCTCCTGGATTATTTGATGATTAAAGTGCAGAAAAAGACCCTGGACTTTAAGCTAGCTAGCTTAAATTAGGCCATCAACAGTTGTTTTGCTACTTACGTTTGTTTTAAATCCCCGGGACGTAAACGACGAGCGAGCGACGGCGCTTAGCAACGACTCAAACTCAAAACATCTCCTGCAGCTAATGAAGAAAAACAAACTTTGACGCGTTTCTAAACGCAAAAACAACGAGTTTCACACTTAAACCAGTGATTTAATCCTGTTTCAAACGACAGATTTGAGTTTGAACGTTTCCCTTTCTGTCGTGCATAAATATAAACTCGCTCTCGGACGCTTTGGGGAAACACGTGCACACTGTGACGTTCTGCTCTCACGTCCGTAAAAGTGGCTTCGCTGCTCTGTCCGTTTTAATTACACCCCACCTGAAAGCAGCGCCGCGCCCGCTGCCAATCCCGCCCGTCACACCAACGCTCCGCAGACGACTGCTTGTAATTTTCTTTACAGTGAAAACAGTGAGCGGAGATTCAAAGAGCCTGTGAGGGGGGGTCAGGGGGGGGCGGCTGTCGGACAGCATGCATTTACGCCGGCGTCTTTGCATTTCTCCATAATCTAACACTTGTGTTAAGTGACACATGATTGATGACGGCGAGCGCGGTGGCTTTTCTAACCCCTGTAAGTGCTCTAAAAACAAATTACGCCTTTCATCAGGGTAACGCGTCTATTACGCGCTGTGCTAATAGCCCCTCGTTGTATCAAATTATTTGTGTGTCTAAATAATTTTGAGAAATTAAACTATTAATCATCCCGGAGAGCGTCTGACAAAAGAGGAGGGCGGCGGGCGCGGCGGAGCGTGCTGGAGCCGCTCACAATGCACTTAGAGGTGTTTATGGCTTACGCGCTGAAACGCCTCTAATTGCTTAATTGCTCGTCTTGTCGGTGGCCGCGGCGTTTTCGGGGTGAAAGTTACCGTCCGACTCGAGTTTCAGTGGAATTACCCAAAGTAAAACCAAATGTTGGCTTTGAGCTTCTCCTCGCTGATTGTCGTTCGTCTGCAGGTTTTTCAGGGCGGCGTCGGCCGTGACGGCGACTAACGAAGTACGAATACTTAAGTATCATTTTCAGGTCATTTGTACTTTTACAAGTATTTATTTTTACTTTTACTCAGTTAATTTTAACACGATGATCGTTACTTTCAGCTCCTTAGATTTCCCAAAAAGGCTCCTTACTCTTAAACACAAACAAAAACATTTATTTTTGTTGTTGGCGCTGTGACGTTTGCACGCCAGCCTGAAGCCTGCGTTTACTACGGGCTCCTGTCGGCCATCTTGAGAGAGGCACGACAGAGACACGCCTGTCTGTAGCCTGTGTTTACGGGCTCCTGTCGGCCATCTTGAGAGAGACACGGCAGAGACACGCCAGCCTGTAGCCTGCGTTTACTACAGGCTCCCGTCGGCCATCTTGAGAGACACACGACAGAGACACGCCAGCCTGTAGCCTGCGTTTAAAGGCTCCCGTCGGCCATCTTGAGAGAGGCACGGTACAGACACGTCAGCCTGTAGCCTGCGTTTACGAGCTCATGTCGGCCATCTTGAGAGAGGCACGGCAGCCTGTAGCCTGCGTTCACGGGCTGACGTCGGCCATCTTGAGAGAGGCACGACAGAGACACGCCCGGTCTCATTTTGTTTGGATGTCTTTTCATTTTTAACCATAAAACAAAGCGTCATCAGCGTAGTTAGTGAATATGAATCTGTTTTTAGTCGTTTTGTATCAGTTTTTACTCAACTTGCTCCTTTTTTATTCATTTTTATGTAAATTTAATCCTCTTTTATCCATTTTAACTCATTTTGTATCAATTTATGTCATTTTTTACTCATTTTGTGTCATTTTTTAGTCATTTTCTATCCGTTTGGGGTCATTCTGCATCATTTTAACCAGAAAACAAAGCAGCAACAACGTCATCAATGCGTGTGACGTGTTACGGCGTGATGACGTATAGGCAGCAAGAAGCATTCTCCGAGGCCCAGGTAGTGTGAGTACAAACGGGCCTGGAGGGGGGGACAAGGACCCTAAAGCACGGGGCACGGGACGGAGGCACAGTGGGAGGGCGCCCTTAAATAAGCCACTTTAGGCAGCAGTATCTAATAAACGTCTCATATACCTGTGTATGAATACGGCTCCGCTCGGTTCTGACACGGTGATGCGTGCGTGCAGCTCAGCTCGGACCACAGAGGAAAGAGAGAGAGTTCACACCTGGAGGTGATGGAGGTGTCGCTCCAGCAGCTCGTGAGGCGTTCACGGTCCGCCGGCCGGCCCGTGCTCTTTGTTATTAAGCAGGTCCGAGCGGACACAAAGGGGTCCTGTGTTTGTCCTGTGAGTAATGCGTGAACCTGCCGAGGAGAGGTTCACGTCACACGCTCGGCCTCGGACAGCACAAGATTTATGACGACGGCTGCAGAAATTATGCTGCTCTCCCCCCAAAGGCACTTTAATTATGTAATCACTGCCAGCTGCTCTTCATCTGCGGTCACTGTTAATTGGGGCCCGGGGTCCGCGGTTCAAGTGCTGGGTCTCTCTCTCTCTCTCTCTCTCTCTCTCTCTCTCTCTCTCTCTCTCTCTCTCTCTCTCTCTCTCTCTCTCTCTCTCTCTCTCTCTCTCTCTCTCTCTGTGTGTGATAAGTCCAGTCGTCCCGGGGCGGCGGCGGCGGCGGCGGCGGCGACGGCCTGAGATGATTTAACCAAATCCACAGCAAAACTCATTTGTTATTCAAGCTTCACCCAGCAGCCTCCCTCCCTCCTTCTCTCCCTCCCTCCCTCCCTCCTTCTCTCCCTCTCTCCCTCCTTCTCTCTCCTTCCTTCTCTCCCTCCCTCTCTCCCTCCTTCTCTCCCTCCCTACTCTCCCTCTCTCCCTCCTTCTCTCCCTCTCTCCTTCTCTCCCTCCCTCCCTCCCTCCCTCCCTCCTTCTCTCCCTCCCTACTCTCCCTCTCTCCCTCCTTCTCTCCCTCCCTCCTTCTCTCCCTCCCTCCTTCTCTCTCCTTCCTTCTCTCCCTCCCTCCCTCCCTCCTTCTCTCCCTCCCTCCCTCCCTCTCTCCCTCCTTCTCTCCCTCCCTACTCTCCCTCTCTCCCTCCTTCTCTCCCTCTCTCCTTCTCTCCCTCCCTCCCTCCCTCCTTCTCTCCCTCCCTACTCTCCCTCTCTCCCTCCTTCTCTCCCTCCCTCCTTCTCTCCCTCCCTCCTTCTCTCTCCTTCCTTCTCTCCCTCCCTCCCTCCCTCCTTCTCTCCCTCCCTCCCTCCTTCTCTCTCTCCCTCCTTCCCTCCCTCCTTCTCTCCCTCCCTCCCTCCCTCCTTCTCTCTCTCTCTCCCTCCCTCCTTCTCTCTCTCTCTCCTTCTCTCCCTCCTTCTCTCCCTCCTTCTCTCCCTCCCCTCCCTCGCTCCTCACCCCTCACCCTCCTCATCGACACTTGTCCCTGAATAAGAAGCAGTGGTGTGTGTGTGTGTGTGTTTGCTTTGCTCATTAGAAACACATGAGGAGTGAATTAGAGGCCCCAGCACCTGATAATCTGGATTAATCTGTGTGTGTGTGTGTGTGTGTGTGTGTGTGTGTGTGTGTGTGTGTGTGTGTGTGTGTGTGTGTGTGTGTGTGTGTGTGTGTGTGTGTGTGTGTGTGTGTGTGTGTGTGTGTGTGTGTGTGTGTGTGTGTGTGTGTGTGTGTGTGTGTGTGTGTGTGTGTGTGTGTGTGTGTGTCATTTCTTTTTATTATCGTTGTAAATTCCTGAAACTACAAAAATAGAATAAATAATAAAAATAAAACCAGAAAACAAAATAATTCATGTCGTAAAAGAAGAATAAAAATAACATTTATGGATAAAAACATCATGAAAGTTCACGTTAACACACACAACTAACCTTACCTGTGTGCTCCTCTCTGTCCTCACCTGTGTGCTCCTCTCTGTCCTCACCTGTGCTCCTCTCTGTCCTCACCTGTGTGCTCCTCTCTGTCCTCACCTGTGTGCTCCTCTCTGTCCTCACCTGTGCTCCTCTCTGTCCTCACCTGTGTGCTCCTCTCTGTCCTCACCTGTGCTCCTCTCTGTCCTAACCTGTGTGCTCCTCTCTGTCCTCACCTGTGTGCTCCTCTCTGTCCTCACCTGTGCTCCTCTCTGTCCTCACCTGTGTGCTCCTCTCTGTCCTCACCTGTGTGCTCCTCTCTGTCCTCACCTGTGCTCCTCTCTGTCCTCACCTGTGCTCCTCTCTGTCCTCACCTGTGTGCTCCTCTCTGTCCTCACCTGTGTGCTCCTCTCTGTCCTCACCTGTGCTCCTCTCTGTCCTCACCTGTGCTCCTCTCTGTCCTCACCTGTGTGCTCCTCTCTGTCCTCACCTGTGCTCCTCTCTGTCCTCACCTGTGTGCTCCTCTCTGTCCTCACCTGTGTGCTCCTCTCTGTCCTCACCTGTGCTCCTCTCTGTCCTCACCTGTGTGCTCCTCTCTGTCCTCACCTGTGTGCTCCTCTCTCTCCTCACCTGTGTGCTCCTCTCTGTCCTCACCTGTGCTCCTCTCTGTCCTCACCTGTGTGCTCCTCTCTGTCCTCACCTGTGCTCCTCTCTGTCCTCACCTGTGCTCCTCTCTGTCCTCACCTGTGCTCCTCTCTGTCCTCACCTGTGCTCCTCTCTGTCCTCACCTGTGCTCCTCTCTGTCCTCACCTGTGTGCTCCTCTCTGTCCTCACCTGTGTGCTCCTCTCTGTCCTCACCTGTGTGCTCCTCTCTGTCCTCACCTGTGCTCCTCTCTGTCCTCACCTGTGCTCCTCTCTGTCCTCACCTGTGTGCTCCTCTCTCTCCTCACCTGTGTGCTCCTCTCTCTCCTCACCTGTGCTCCTCTCTGTCCTCACCTGTGTGCTCCTCTCTGTCCTCACCTGTGTGCTCCTCTCTGTCCTCACCTGTGCTCCTCTCTGTCCTCACCTGTGTGCTCCTCTCTGTCCTCACCTGTGTGCTCCTCTCAGTCCTCACCTGTGTGCTCCTCTCTGTCCTCACCTGTGTGCTCCTCTCTGTCCTCACCTGTGCTCCTCTCTGTCCTCACCTGTGTGCTCCTCTCTGTCCTCACCTGTGCTCCTCTCAGTCCTCACCTGTGCTCCTCTCTCTCCTCACCTGTGTGCTCCTCTCTCTCCTCACCTGTGTGCTCCTCTCTGTCCTCACCTGTGCTCCTCTCTGTCCTCACATGTGCTCCTCTCTGTCCTCACCTGTGTGCTCCTCTCTGTCCTCACCTGTGTGCTCCTCTCTGTCCTCACCTGTGTGCTCCTCTCTGTCCTCACCTGTGCTCCTCTCTGTCCTCACCTGTGTGCTCCTCTCTGTCCTCACCTGTGTGCTCCTCTCTGTCCTCACCTGTGCTCCTCTCTGTCCTCACCTGTGTGCTCCTCTCTGTCCTCACCTGTGTGCTCCTCTCTGTCCTCACCTGTGTGCTCCTCTCTGTCCTCACCTGTGCTCCTCTCTGTCCTCACCTGTGCTCCTCTCTGTCCTCACCTGTGCTCCTCTCTGTCCTCACCTGTGTGCTCCTCTCTGTCCTCACCTGTGCTCCTCTCTGTCCTCACCTGTGTGCTCCTCTCTGTCCTCACCTGTGCTCCTCTCTGTTCTCACCCGTGTGCTCCTCTCTGTCCTCACCCGTGTGCTCCTCTCTGTCCTCACCTGTGCTCCTCTCTGTTCTCACCCGTGTGCTCCTCTCTGTCCTCACCCGTGTGCTCCTCTCTGTCCTCACCTGTGCTCCTCTCTGTCCTCACCTGTGTGCTCCTCTCTGTCCTCACCTGTGCTCCTCTCTGTCCTCACCTGTGTGCTCCTCTCTGTCCTCACCTGTGCTCCTCTCTGTCCTCACCTGTGTGCTCCTCTCTGTCCTCACCTGTGTGCTCCTCTCTGTCCTCACCTGTGCTCCTCTCTGTCCTCACCTGTGCTCCTCTCTGTCCTCACCTGTGCTCCTCTCTGTCCTCACCTGTGCTCCTCTCTGTCCTCACCTGTGCTCCTCTCTGTCCTCACCTGTGCTCCTCTCTGTCCTCACCTGTGCTCCTCTCTGTCCTCACCTGTGCTCCTCTCTGTCCTCACCTGTGCTCCTCTCTGTCCTCACCTGTGTGCTCCTCTCTGTCCTCACCTGTGCTCCTCTCTGTCCTCACCTGTGCTCCTCTCTGTCCTCACCTGTGTGCTCCTCTCTGTCCTCACCTGTGCTCCTCTCTGTCCTCACCTGTGCTCCTCTCTGTCCTCACCTGTGCTCCTCTCTGTCCTCACCTGTGTGCTCCTCTCTGTCCTCACCTGTGCTCCTCTCTGTCCTCACCTGTGTGCTCCTCTCTGTCCTCACCTGTGTGCTCCTCTCTGTCCTCACCTGTGCTCCTCTCTGTCCTCACCTGTGTGCTCCTCTCTGTCCTCACCTGTGTGCTCCTCTCTGTCCTCACCTGTGTGCTCCTCTCTGTCCTCACCTGTGCTCCTCTCTGTCCTCACCTGTGCTCCTCTCTGTCCTCACCTGTGCTCTTCTCTGTCCTCACCTGTGCTCCTCTCTGTCCTCAAAAAAGTCAACGTCAAGACCGACGGAAAACACACACACACACACACACACACACACACACACGGCGTCTGTAAAAAGTGCTAATAAAAGGAGCAAAGTGCCATTTCCCTGCGTCTGCTCCGGCCCCCGGGCGCCCAAACACCAAACACGGCGCCAGGAGGAGCGTCCCCTCAGATGTCACACACACACACACACACACACACACACACACACACACACACATGAATACGAATGTTTCCTTTCTTCCTGTGAGCTGTTGCATCCATTTGACACTCAACCGGAAAAGTCAACAATGAGAAAAAACCCATATCTCTGAGCGTTTTGTGTGTGTTTGTGTGTGTGTGTGTGTGTGTGTAAGCGCTGACAGGTCTGACAGGAGCTCGATATTTTACCCATGGAAATGATGCCCTCACCCAGCCATCAGTGTCACACAGCCTCCCTGGGTGTCCATCACGCAGCCATAAAGGACAAAAAATCCCAAAAACATGCTGTAAAAAGGATGTTTTTCATGTTCGGAGTGGCCGGACGATTGGCCTGTCAGTGTGGGGGGGTGTGGGGGGGGTGGTGGTGGTGACACACATGTGATTACCTTTGCATTAGGGGCCGATGATGAGGGTCTTACAGCTCAGGGACGCTGCACAAAGAGCGGGGGAGCGTTAAGGCGATCCAGTGCAGAATGCATTAGAGCAGAGGGCTGTTTATCTGCAGCTGATGATGCTGCAGGAGAGGCGCTCTGCGGAGGCACGCGGAGACATTTCTGACTGGAGAAGCACCGAGGCCGATCGGATCCTCCTGTTAACTGAATGAAGCGTATACTGATCTAATGTAAAATGACTAAAATCAACCCAAAATGATTTAAAATTGATACAAAATTGGTAAAAAAAATGGAAAAAAATTAGATTTGTATTCACTAACTATGTTGTTGCTGCTTCGTTTTCTGGTTAAAAATGATGCAAAATGACTAAAAATAGATGCAAAACCAGCACAAAAAGATGCAAAATGACTAAAAATAGATGCAAAACCACCACAAAAAGATGCAAAATGACTAAAAATAGATGCAAAACCACCACAAAAAGATGCAAAATGACTAAAAATAGATGCAAAACCACCCCAAAAAGATGCAAAATGACTAAAAATAGATGCAAAACCACCTCAAAAAGATGCAAAATGACTAAATGAGTGAGTTTCTGATGTTTTGCAGCTTTAAAAATAAAAAAACTGCTGTTTGAAGGAAAGTGAAGCTCATAAGTTTGAACTGAAGCTAATTTCTAAAACACATGTTCACAAACGTCCCAAAGAATCTTAATGAGGTATTTGGAAACGGCCATCAGGCGCAGGCCCCCCCCCCCCCCCCCCTCTGATTAATGCCTCTCCCTCCGCGCTCCTCCGCGTGAGCGTGTGCGTGAGCGGTGACTGCTCCGGATCATTCCGCTGCAGAAAAGCTCCGTTAAGTGGATCGAAGCATCCCAGCGAGAGCGATCGAGTGTCTGCAGGAAACCGGAGCCGCGCTCGTTCAGACAACACTTGATCCTTTTCTTCCATCATGAACGAAAGTAGAACGTGTTTGTTTAACTCTGCACACGAGACGCCGCGCACACCATGTGATCTGTGACCAGTGACAGTGACGCTCATCAGAGGCTTTATTTTCTTTTAATGGGTTTATTTTCACGTTAGCGCTAATGTAGCCCGCGCTAATGTAGCCCGCGCTAATGTAGCCCGCGCTAATGCAGCCCGCGCTAATGCAGCCCGCGCTAATGCAGCCAGCGCTAATGCAGCCTGTGCTAATGTAGCCTGTGCTAATGTAGCCTGTGCTAATGTAGCCTGTGCTAATGTAGCCCGCGCTAATGCAGCCTGTGCTAATGCAGCCTGTGCTAATGTAGCCTGTGCTAATGTAGCCAGCGCTAATGCAGCCTGTGCTAATGTAGCCTGTGCTAATGTAGCCTGTGCTAATGTAGCCTGTGCTAATGTAGCCCGCGCTAATGCAGCCTGTGCTAATGCAGCCTGTGCTAATGTAGCCTGTGCTAATGTAGCCTGTGCTAATGTAGCCAGCGCTAATGCAGCCAGCGCTAATGCAGCCTGTGCTAATGTAGCCTGTGCTAATGTAGCCTGTGCTAATGTAGCCCGCGCTAATACAGCCTGTGCTAATGCAGCCTGTTCTAATGTAGCCTGTGCTAATGTAGCCAGCGCTAATGTAGCCCGTGCTAATGTAGCACGTGCTAATGTAGCCTGTGCTAATGTGCTGGTTTTGCATCTATGTGTGATTAGCTCGGGCAGTACGGTGAAGGCATTCAAAGGTCTTTTTTAACCACTAATGCTGCTGAAAATAACAGCAAACCTCTGCAGCTGCATGAGAAGAGTCCCTACACACACAACAAAGCAGCAATGGGCTCCTTCCACTGTAATGGACTTTACTATGAGAGGAGCTGGTACAGGGGCCAGTAGGTAAGTCTTTAAAACACTCTTTAATAAACTCTGGCTTCACTAACTACGCTGTTGCTGCTTTGTCTGACAATAACGTTAATCTTGTTTTCACGTTGTTTTGGCGCCGTTGCTTCCTGGTTACGGGTCTAAAGCCGCTGCAGTGGAGTGGGGAGCGCGCGCAGACGAGAAACCCGAGAAAAAGTGTTTCCATGCAGGAAAAATCAGGAACTGAAGGAGTTCTCTAGGTTATCGGGGAATGAGAACTCTGATCTGACCCGGGGGGTGTTTACGCGGATAAACCCGCGGTATGACCCGAATATAATCAGGTTTTTAAAGGGTTCAAAGAGGCGCCGCGCCCCGCGAAGCAGCTCGAGACCCAAGAAGAGGCCAAGTGTGGGAAGTTTCTGACGCTTACGTAACTGGGTCAGGAGAGGAAAGCACCTCGGGCCGCAGCGGTGTGGGCAAAGATATTTCCCCTCCCATGATCCGTCCATTAGCCGGGTCGTCTTTGGACCCGCACGGAAAAAACACTTAACTCTGCTCTCCGCGGACCCTCGCGCTTCACCGCGGGCTGAGAGAGCCTTGCTTTGCTCTGCTCTCACTCAAATCAAAAGCACCAATGTTGGGAATTAATGTTCAAATCAGACGGGGGTGGAAAAATGTATATGAGGAGGAGGGGGAGGGGAGGAGGAGGAGGAGGGGGTCCTGATTTTTACACAGTCCAGGACTCCAGAGCTGAAGGTTTGGAGAAATACCCCTGATAGTTGCTTTATGAGGGTTTGAAGTCCTTGTCTTGTAATAATATATAATGCCTGCCCGGGTCATCGGCAGTGGAGCGGCGGCCGTGACCCGCGCCAATTACAGACAGGCATCAGCGGAGCCTCCATTTAAGTCCCAGCGCGTCTGAATTCCGCTGTCAGGGCACGGCCGCTCCACATGCGTCCTCCCCGGGGGGCGAGGCCTGCAACTCCCTAACGTTCGGCTCCGCTGGAACCTGCAGAACGTTCTGAACGGGGAGAATCACCGCGGAGATGGAAGGGGGGGGGGGTGTTGGTGGGGGGGGGGGTGTTGGTGCTGACAGAGCTGAGCACCAAGGAACCATCTCTGCAGACGAGCTCTGAGTAAACTACAACTGTTCAGGTCTCTAAGAGGAGCACTCCCACTGTGCCTCCGCACCGCGCACAAACAGGTTCCACGGCTAAAGTCTGGTTCCTTTGACCAGTGTGAGTGCAACCGTACCACGTCTAGGAGCGGCACGCTTGCTGTCCACGGCCCGTTTGGGAGAGGTGGGCTTTAGTAAAGCACGTTTGCACGTGTACGAGCACGAGCGTGCGCACGTGTACGAGCACGAGGCCTACGGCGGCTCTGAGGTCATTTCCTGTGCGGCTGTTGGGACGTAGAAAAAAGAAGGAGGGGCCATGCGCGGACATTTCAAACAATGGCGGTGAAAGGTTCACGTTGGTGTGATGCGGAGGTGGAGTGTTTACTGCAGATTTGGTCGATGAAAAGATTCAAAAACAGTCGACAAGACGCACAAAAACTCCGAGGTCTACGGAAAGATCTGGAAACAAAGCCACGCATCGCCATGACGTCATCAATGCGTGTGACGTGTTACGGCGTGATGACGTATAGGCAGCAAGAAGCATTCTCCGAGGCCCAGGTAGTGTGAGTACAAACGGGCCTGGAGGGGGGGACAAGGACCCTAAAGCACGGGGCACGGCACGCACGCACAGTGGGAGGGCGCTCTAAGAGGAGCTCTAGTGCAACTCTGACAGAGAACGCAGACGGACTAAAGGAACTTTTCCTCAGTGGAATAACACGTTCTCCTCTTGCTGCACCTCTTGTGAACCCGTGTGCAGTCGTTCTTATGTTGACGAACCACTAACGTCTGTGATTCTGTGATGATTTTGAGTTTGAGTCCTGACTTCATGCACGTTCGAAACACCTCGGCTGTAAGAGAAGGGGGGGGGGGGGGGGGGCATGTGTCATACTTGACTGCTGGAGTCGGGGGCTGCAGCTCCGGGGAGATGGAGGTGGTGGCGGGGGGGTGGCGAGGCGCCCTGGAACCCTGACAGACGTATTGTTTTCTTACTCTCAGGCATGTTTCTCGTTTGCATTGCAATTTGTTAATTCAGCTAACGCGCTCGTAAAGCTCGGCCCGCCGCCGCGGAGGTGTCTGCCAGAGTCGATGCTGGGTATTTGGGTTGGAACGCTCCAACACGCGCTGGACGGGTCGTTCTTACACCCACGTATCTGCGGTGGGAGAGCGTTTTTCAGCCTACGATAAAGGTTCGAAGAGCCATGCATGCATCTGTGTGGCCTGTACACACACACACAGACACACACACACACACACACACACACACACACACACACACACACACACACACACACACAGCATCGCTGTCAAGCCACCGGGCGCGTCTGACAGAAGACCCGGTCGACTGGTTCTGACAGTAAACGTAAGATCCCTGTGTTGGATCCTAATCCGTGCAGATTTATTGGGGCCTTCCCCTGAGTTCACCGTGTGTGTGTGTGTGTGTGTGTGTGTGTGTGTGTGTGTGTGTGTGTGTGTGTGTGTGTGTGTATGTGTGTGTGTGTGTGTGTGTGTGTGTGTGTGTGTGCGCCTCTGCTCCCTGTTCCCCGTTCAGCCTCAGGCAGCAGCTTTGAACGCTTCCACAGGATCCTGCAGACGTTTATGAGCTGCAGCTGCACGACGCCGTACGCTTCTACGGGGTCGTGAGGATCCTCATGTTCAGGTGTTTCAGGAGCTCAAAGCTGCGTCAGCGCCGTTTCACATTTACATGAAATGAGTTTAACGTTGCTCTGCTGGTAAACGGGAGCAGAGAGGCTGTTAGCGTCTCCGCAGCCGCTGCAGAGACGACGGAGGACGAGGTCTGAGTGAAAACTTGCTGTATCACAGATTATTACGTTTGTTTTCCAGAGTTTATGGTAAATCAGCCGTCACAGCTCTGAGTGAGAGCAGCATCTGGGATCGATTGCTCTTCCTTGGTTCCTCTGACGTCAACACTGAACTTTAGAAACTGAATTTTGCAACTTTTAAATTTTTAATGTTGAATTTTTTAGCCTTGAATTTTTTTAACACTGAATTTTGCATATTGAAATTTTTAACTTAAATTTTTAATGTTGAACTTTTTAACATTGAATTTTTTTAACACTGGATTTTCTTAACTTTGAATTTTTTAAGTTTTAATTTTTTAACTTTCAAATTTTTAAACGTTGAATCTTTTAACACTGAAATTTTATAAACTGAATTTTACAAATTTTAAAATTTTTATATGTTGAACATTTTAACATTGAATTTTTTTAACATTTAATTTTTTTTTACATTGAATTTTTAACACTTAATTTTATAAACTGAATTTTGCAACTTTAACATTTTTTAACTTAAAAATTTTTAAATGTTGAATTTTTTAACACTGAAATTTTTAACTTTGAATTTTATTTAAGTCCAAAGCAACAGGACGAGTTTAACAGAAGCACTTATGGAGGAGATCGTCTCCGCAAAATTCACCTCAGGTGGGAATTTATCAGTGTTTATAAAGGAAAGAGCTGCTGCAAATGTATTTATTTGTTTATTTATTTATTTATTTGTTCCTTTCATAAAAACGCGTCTTCATTATTCAGATCCTCAGCTCTGTGTGTGTGTGAGCAGCATCTGGGATCGATTGCTCTTCCTTCGTTCCCCGAATGTCAACACTGAATTTTGCTTATTGACATTTTTTTGAAATTTTTTAACATTGATTTTATTTTGACACTGAATTTTTTAATGAACATTGAAAAATAAAGAGTTAAAATCAGAGCAAAATAATTCAGAAACATATTTTTAATGCATACCGTAATTTCCGGACTATAAAGCGCACCTGACTATAAGCCGCACCAGCTAAATTTAGGGGAAAATACAGATTGCTCCATATAAAAGCCGCACCCGACTGTAAACCGCAGGCGTTTGGATGTGTAATCACCGTAGTATATAGGGGTTCCTGCTACCACGGAGGGGATTGTCGGGACAGAGATGCAAAGCGTCCCATTTATTAACAATAAATCTTTCAATCATTCAATCAAACGTTCACATCTCTGACATGGCGAACAGCATTCGTGCAGAGTACAAATAATACAACGGTGCAAAGTAATACAAAGTGCTCGCCTGTAACACGGCAGTAAAAGTGCAGTCCCGCGGCCGTTTACGTTATCAAAATAACCAACCAGGTACGTGCAGCAGCTCTATTTCCTTCTTTGACAGCCAGATCGATGCCTTTAACTTAAAAGCAGCATCATATGCACTTCTCCGTGTGTTTTCCATGTTGAGGGTGTTTGCATAAACACTTCCTTCGCGCAAACTGTCGCTGAAGCTCTCCTACTCTTTGTTTTGCTCTCGTTACCTGGCGCCAGATGTCTGCCTCGGTCTCACGCATCCTCGGTAGTGCGCGCCCCTGGTTACCGTAGAAAAGCCGCACCGTTGAATAAGCCGCAGGGACCAGAACGAGGGAAAAACGTAGCGGCTTATAGTCCGGAAATTACGGTAAATATTCAGCGCTAGAAATTCAAAAGCTTTTGAATATAAAAACCTGACGACACAGATTTACTTCCACACGTGAACGTGAAAGAAATAATACCTGTTATAAAATAACACCAGAGAACGAGTCAGTTTAAAGAAGCTGTGCAGCATTAAACACTTTAAAAGTTAGATCCTTTGACCCGGGGACGGCGTTCCTGTGCGTCATTTATGTGCACTTCCATAATAAACGGGAATAATATGAATAAACTAAACTTCCTTACAGACAATAACGCTTCACCTGAGCTCACTTGATCCATGTTTCCACTCGTTTATATTTATTTAACCCTGCTGTTCTCTTCAGGGTCAATTTCACCCAATTCAATGTTAAACATCTCTAAAAACATGGTTGACATCTGTTTGTTTGCTTCATATTTAACGACTTTTCCTAATTTTATGAGGAAAACTGGGAAAACCTGAAACTGACATGATGATATTTTCTCGTTGACTTGACCCCGTTCACGCCGCTGTGCTTGATATTGGACATTTGATTTCATTCCAAATATTATAAATAACAAAAATAGTCCTTACAAATAATATACTTACTTTAAAACACACAGACAAAAGTCCCTCGGTCCAGTTTCAGGTGCATCTGCACGATCATTAATTTAGTTTTCTGTGTATTTCCCAGGTCACGTTATAGATATAGTTTAAATAAGGAGGTGTTTGGTGCTGTGTTTAATTTAAAATGATATTTAGGAAGTCAACAAACACACACAGAGAACATACGACATAAAAACTTAAGGAACAGCTTTGATTCTGATCATTTTCAGGATGTTTAAAGTATTCGGGTCAAATTGAGCTCAAGGATAAAAAGGGTCAGTCACATTTGAGGGTTAATGTAGTGAAGAGGCGTTTTCACGAAAGGGACAAATAAATACAAATAAATACATTTGCACCAATCTTTCCTTTATAAACACCCATAAATTCCCACCTGAGGTGCATCTGTTAAATACGTCGTCTGTTGCTTTTGACTTAAATGTCTTTGGGGATAAAAGTGACCTGGACAAATATGTTACACATATATTCACAGGAATATGCTAAACAGCTCATGAATATGCGTGCTGTTAATGAGGACGTTAGATCGACGGACGTCAGGAAACAGGAAGTGGAAAAAGAGCAAGAAATGGATTTTTACGGAGCTCCGCAGAAACGTGTCGAGACGTTTAACCCTTCTGTTCCCCTCAAATGTGACTGACCCTTTTTATCCTTGAGCTCAATTTGACCCAAACAATTTAAACATCCAGAAAATCAGAATCAAGATGAGTTTAAGATGTTTAATTCTTTACTCGACTGAGGATGAAGCCGGGATTCAAACAGAGTTCCTTCTTCCTCAGCGTCGAGTTTTCACGCTGCAGAGACACAAAGAAACTGGAGGTTCAGTGCTGACGCAGCAGAAAACTGAGCATCTTATCTTCATTTCTGTGAGTTTAGTTTCATTTTGGGGCAGAAAGTCTGCAGCTATCACGGGCGACTGTGGCTCAGGGGGAGAGTGGGTCGTCCTCCTCGATCCCCAGCTCCCACGGTCCACATGTGGAAGTGTCCTTGGGAGAGACACTGAACTCTGAATGGCTCCCTGTGTTGCACATGGGTGTGTGTGTGTGTGTGTGAACGGGTGAATGTGACAAGTGGGACAGCGACGTGAGTCGTCAGAAGACTAGAAAGGTGCTTTATAAGTACAAGTCCATTTACCAGTTACCATGACGATAAACTGATGCTAAAAACATACATTTTAAAGTATCCCGTTTGATTTGATGACGTATTTAATGAGGTTTTGGAAATTCACAGAAAAAACAAATGTAGCTCTTTTCCAAAACGAGATAAAAGCCAAATTTAAAAAATGAGTTTGAGCCACTTTGCTGTTACAGAACCTTTTCACTGCTTCATCAGTGTTTCTGCCAAATCTCTTTATTTCCTGTTTAAAATGGTCTCAAGATGCAGTTCCTTTCCAAAATGACACTAAACAACCAAAACCAAACAAATACTGACTGAAAATGACTGAAAACCACCCCAAAGGTGTGCAAAATGACCACAAATAAATGCAAATCAACTAAAAATTGACGTAAAAGGTGCAAAATTACCAAAAGTGGATGCAAAACCATCACAAAAGTTTGCAAAATGACTACAAATAAATGCAAAATGACCACAAATTGACCCAAAGTCGTTACAAACGACCAAAACCAAACAAAAGCGACTACAAAGAAAACACAGAGCGACTCAAAAGGTTAAAAGTTGAGAGAGTTCCTGTTTAAAATGGTTCCTTTACAAACCTATTTTTAGCCTGAACGCCATACGTCCTCTCGACCAATCAGAATCCAGGGAGCGTTCTATGCGATCCAACATGGCGGCGCTCTGAAGCGGGAGAGTTTTTTGTGTCCGTCCGTTCAACATGTTCAGACTGAGCCATAAATAAAGAAACTGAATATGAACCAAA
>NC_139837.1:906239-933739 GCF_963691815.1 Echiichthys vipera | reverse complement strand
CTGTCGCCTCACAGTGAGAGGGTTCCTGGTTTGAATCCCGGCTGGGGCCCTTCTGCGTGGGTTTTCTCCGGGTTCTCCGGTTTCCTCCCACAGTCCAAAGACGTGCAGGTGTTGGGTTCATTGATGACTCTAAATCACCCGTAGGTGTGAATGGTTGTCTGTCTCTGTTCGTCTCTATGTGTCCTGTGATAGACTGGCGTCCTGTCCAGGGTGGACCCCGCCTCACGCCCGATGTCAGCTGGGATCGGCTCCAGCCCCCCCGAGACCCCGACAGGGACAAGAGGCTGAAGATGAGTGAGTAACTACGTTTACCATCTTTTCTCTGTTGCATCGTCAAAGCGAATGAATCCTTCCTGTTTTAAAAGCAGCATCGATGACGTGGATCCGCTCCTCCACAGCGGGTTCACGGGTCGAACCCACGTCTCTGCTCGCTGCACTTTAGACCTGAAACAAGTATCTGACATTAGAGAGAAGCATTTTCTGATCTCCCAAACATAAAGCGTCACACGTCCGTCTGAGGAGACTTTATTTACCTCCTGCTCGAAGGGAACCGAGGCCTCTGCGTTCTCGGGTTTCATCCCTTCCCTCTGCGTTCCAGAGAGCGACAGGATCTCGTGCTTCAGAGGGAACGTGGATCCACCTCCTCGCTCTCACACACTCAGGGAGATCGGTGCCGAGCGTTACTGACAGCTCAGATGTCACTCGGACGTTTAAAAGGATGATGTCAAATCTCTGCCGCGCCTCGACTCTGACTCTGGGAAAAATGCGCGAGCTGCAAAAAAAAAAGGCTCAAACGCGCGCTCGATTTTTCCCACTCGGCCGCCGAACGGCGAGCTCTATATTAACTTAACACATGCTCTGAGAATGACTCTTTGTTTCCTCCCTTTTCCACAGCCACCACTTAAAGCCGCGCAGAATAAATAAGCTGGCAACATGAGGAAACACTAGAGAGACGGAGTGTGTTCTCTGGAGCCGCGCCACCGCTCGGTTGTCAATGTGAATGTAAGTAGGCCGCAAGTGTGAGCAATCACTGGAAATTATACGCTTTTAGAGGGATTTGATATAAAGGTATTAAGCCGGTCTGAGTTGTTTGGCAGCCCGAATCGATGGGAATTATATCCGCGGACATGATATGCACCACATCGGCGGCTTCTTGTCAGTCCCGTCGTGTTGCACATTTTCCGACTGTTGTGAGCGTCTGAAGTGGATCCCAGCAGATTGGTGTAATAGGATAAATGTGGCTACGGAGTGGGCTCGGGTCCGGCGAGGGCGCACATGGTAGGTGGGATGGAAACTCTACCCTGCAGCCCGTCTCCCTTTCCCAGAGCCTGTGCTCGGCCCCGGAGCGTCACTGGAAACTTCAGAAGGCCTCTAACAGGCTGCTGACGGGAGGATGGTCGGGACGAGCCCGGCCGTCGTTTGCACTCAGCTTTCCTCCCTCTGCTTTTCGACGATGGGGGTGAGCGACGGGTTCAACGTGATGTCTGCTGCGTTTAGCTCACGGGACGCTTCGGTTCAGTCTACCATCAACTCCCAGTGCGGCCGATTGCAGTCGGCGCGCAGCCACGCAATCAGGTCCAAATTTCAAGCTCGGTTTAGTTCGGCGTCCAAACGCGGTTTCTCTGAGCACGCGATACCGCCGTGTTATGACAGCGCACTCCCGGTTATCAGTGAGAGAGCAGCTGTGTGTGTGTGTGCGTGTGTGTGTGTGTGCGTGTGCGTGTGTGTGTGTGTGTGTGTGTGTGTGTCTGTGAGGTCTGATTGTAAACGCTCAAACCTGACACTGAAACTCAAGAGGCCTCGGTGCGGCGGCGTTTCCTCCGAACACGCAGTGGAAACTCCACCTGGCTGCAGTCTGCTCACTTCTCCGAGTTTCACTCTCAAAATTAATACGAAGACGAGGAGAAGAGGCAGAAAATCATAAGCATTAAAGGTTGAATCTGGAGAATGAGCAGAAAAAGCTCCATCTAGTGTCTCAAGATCGTCGTCGTAACAACAAAAAAGAAGTCCAGCAGTCGGGTTGCCAGGTTGGTTGGTTGCGGAGTGTGTCGGTGATGAATCAAACAGCGGAACGACTCATTTAAACAAATCAATCACAGGTTGAATATGAAGAATCTTTATTAAAAGCTCCATGGTAGCAGCCAATAGCGTTGGGCGTTGCTGGTTGCCAGGGTTGCCTGTTGTTGGGTGCAGCTACTGTAGGCTGGCACTGGGTGAAATGGAGTTAGCCAATCGTGCAGCTGCTTGGGAGCCTCAGTGAAGGGGGCGTTCTTTGTCCCAGCAGCTGAGTGAGCGGAGACGGGCAACAACCAGAGTCACTATAGGCCGAGCATTCACTCCATGGACTGAGAGAAAGGAGAGGAACGCCATTCAAACGCACGCCCACATGGCTACGCTGCTCCTTGATGCTAACATCACTTTCATCTGCACTTAGCTGGAACGGCTAAAGCTAACGGCTAACGCTAACTGTCAGTCAAACTCCTCTAATCCTTGTTTTGATGCTGTGGTTTTCTGGAGGGGACGGGTTCAAACAGGCTCAAACAGAATCCGGTCTCCTGGAGCTACTGGGCCGGGTCTGACCAACCTGGCAACCCCACTGCTGGACTTCTTTTTTGTTGTTGGGATGAAGATCTTGACACTATGGAGTTGTTCTGCTCATTCCACACATTCAACCTTTAATCTGACACCAGTAATTAATGTGAGCCACTCTTCTTTCTTTGAGCAACAGTCAACCCTGGCAACCAGCAACGCCCAACGCTATTGGCTGCTGCCATGGAAACACAACGGGACAGGAAGTCAAACATTTTCTTTTTTATATTAAATCAAACTAAATATATGTTTTTATGGAAAAGCAATACTTTCATTCTGTCCCCCTCAAAAAAATAAATATAGCTTTTAATAAAGATTCCACAGATTTGAGCTCACACACACACACACACACACACACACACACACACACACACACACACACACACACACACACACACACACACACCAAAACACCAGGAAAATGTTTTTTACTGAACTGTTTTATGAGTAAATCATCATTTTCAGGGTCATGTGACGTCTCCTCCCACGACGACGTCACGCGTGATTCATGGAAAAGCATGAATATTAAATATGAAACTCTTTGTTTTTAAAGCCTGATCGTCAGCGTCTGCGTGAGAAACTCCCGTGTTAGTGTAGAGAGCAGAGACGGACGTGTCAGAAACATAATTTCCTTTAGACGTGAAACTCAAATGTGAGGAATTCAAGTCGAGTCTGAAAAAACATTTGTTCAGTTTTGAATCCTTTTTGTTTGTATCCGTGTTTTCTCTCTGCACCCTCGGACGCCACACTCTTTACATCTATTCAATTCAATTCAATTCAGACCCAGCTCTGTGGAGGACGGACATCTGTCTGCACCGGAGAGAGGAAGAGAAGGAGAGAGAGAGAGAGAGAGAGAGAGAGAGAGAAAAGACGGACACACTTCCAGTAACTATAATAAAATCTATAGTAATTTGAATATGACTTATTCATACAGTAGAACAGTAGAAACAAGCACAGCTAAGGTGATCAATTATAACAGCAGCAGGAAGCGTCATGCAGGACCACGGCAGCAGGCACCACCACCATCAGCAGAGACCTGCACACAGGACCACGGCAGCAGGCACCACCACCATCAGCAGAGACCTACACACAGGACCACGGCAGCAGGCACCACCACCATCAGCAGAGACCTACACACAGGACCACGGCAGCAGGCACCACCACCATCAGCAGAGACCTGCACACAGGACCACGGCAGCAGGCACCACCACCATCAGCAGAGACCTACACACAGGACCACGGCAGCAGGCACCACCACCATCAGCAGAGACCTGCACACAGGACCACTGCAGCAGGCACCACCACCATCAGCAGAGACCTGCACACAGGACCACGGCAGCAGGCACCACCACCATCAGCAGAGACCTGCACACAGGACCACGGCAGCAGGCACCACCACCATCAGCAGAGACCTGCACACAGGACCACGGCAGCAGGCACCACCACCATCAGCAGAGACCTGCGAGACGACAAAGCACAAACAACTCCAGTGAAGAAGTTGAGTTAGTAACATGCATTGATGAGACATGAATGATACAGACAGAGAGGAGAGAAGCTCAGAGGACCAGGAAAAGGATGATCCCCGGCAGACTTGGCCTATAGCAGCAGAATTAAGCAGAACAAAATCAGCTTAAAAATAACAACATTGCTAAGTGCTCGTAAGCCCGAGCTGTGATCTTTATCAAAAAGGAAAGTTTTAAGTTTACTCTTAAATAAGGGGACAGTGTCTGCCTCCAGAACAACATTTGGGAGTTGGTTCCGCTGAACGTTTCCTCTCTCTCTCTCTCAAAATGGAAGATTTTATTAAAAACAAAACACGTGTGACAGATAAATAACGGGGGAAGATAAAGTAACCCTGAGCACGCGTGACGACTCTGAGACAAACGCAGCATGATGACGGGAGCTGCGACCCTCTAACGCTCCATCAGCCCGACGTGCTGCAGCCGAGGCCGAGGCCCAGAGCCACGCTCGCTGAAGGTGCAGCTGTAAGTGCACAAATGAATAGATTTCTTTGATTTAGGGCCGACGTGCTGTTATCAGACCCTCTCTGCTGCGTGGAGCCGACGTGGAGCCAGAGCTGCGCTGCGTCTGCGGAGCCATTACTCCCCCTAACACATGACTTCCATCTCTGGCTCGGTGACGGGAGATTTCCCGAGCCTCACGCGGGGATAAGAGAACTTTTATATTGCTTGTTTTGACGTATGAGTGTGTGAAAATTGCCTGTTGATGCGAAGCCATTTGGCCTGTCAGAGGTTGTGTGGCTGCAGCGATGTGTGTTTAGTGTCTGTGTGACTCTCGTCTGCAGTCGATGTCACGGAGGAGGAGAACACAACTGTTCCAGGTTTGTTTAGTTCTTAGAAGAGGCCGGTTCTGCGAGTTCACAGGGTCATATCTGTGTTTTACGGGTCAACTATAAGAGGTTTACGTGCTTCACACTCCCACTGTGCCTCCGTCCCGTGCCCAAGCAGGATTTATGGGTAAAGCCTAGTTCGTTTGACCAGTGTGACTTTACTGGTCCGGCCCACTTAAGATCAAATTGGGCTGTTGTGGCCCCTGGACTAAAATGATTTTGACACCCCCGCTCTAGTGAGTCTTTTAGGGCGCACTCCCACTGTTCCTCCGTACCGTGCTCCAGGTGGTTTCACGGCTAAAGTCTGGTTCCTTTGACCAGTGTGAGTGCAACCGTACCACGTCTAGGAGCGGCACGCTTGCCGTCCACGGCCCGTTTGGGAGAGGTGGGCTTTAGTAAAGCACGTTTGCACGTGTACGAGCACGAGCGTGCGCACGTGTACGAGCACGAGGCCTACGGCGGCTCTGAGGTCATTTCCTGTGCGCCTGTTGGGACGTAGAAAAAAGAAGGAGGGACCATGCGCGGACATTTCAAACAATGGCGGTGAAAGGTTCACGTTGGTGTGATGCGGAGGTGGAGTGTTTACTGCAGATTTAGTCGATGAAAAGATTCAAAAACAGTCGACAAGACGCACAAAAACTCCGAGGTCTACGGAAAGATCTGGAAACAAAGCCACGCATCGCCATGACGTCATCAATGCGTGTGACGTGTTATGGCGTGATGACGTATAGGCAGCAAGAAGCATTCTCCGAGGCCCAGGTAGTGTGAGTACAAACGGGCCTGGAGGGGGGGACAAGGACACTAAAGCACGGGGCACGGGACGGAGGCACAGTGGGAGGGCGCCCTGAGGGTGCTTACAGAGAGTAAACTCAATTCAGACACTTGCACTTAATCGTTTTAAAGCACATCTTTAGCTCCTGGTGCTTCACCTGCGTGTGGATGCGTCTGTGCAGGTCACTCAGGGAGAACTGAGGCTTCCATTCACAGACATGAAGAACAACCTCCACCTGCATGAGTGTGAGCGTTTGGATTGATTATGCATCAGCCCTGCTCTGCCTCTCATCTCACGCTCTCTAATCACTTTCACATGTTTCATCCTCCGTCACCTGCAGCGAGACAAACGAGGGCGTTATTCCTCCGCGTGTACCTTCCTGCACACACTGCACAGAGCCCATACATTAAGGCGGCGCGGTTCACTGCAGAGGCGAGCGCTGGTTTCCTACAGCCCGAGATCGGATTCACCTCTTTGATTCCTCGGGCGCTCCCCGCCAGCTGCCGGGGCCCGTGTGTCGCTCTCCTGCAGCCGGGCCGTGATGAATTTGGTGGAACACTCGAAGTTACAGCTCAGTTAAGGTGAAGGCTGCACAGGACACGATGGGATGCCATGTGTTTCTGTTTGAGAGCGGCTCTGACAGCGCGCAGCAGAGGGCCTAGTTAACGACAGGGACGCTGACACCGCGGTGAGACGCGCGCCCTCCCATGAGACGCACATTTCACATGAAGACATGATCATTTTAGTCGTTTTAATCCAAACATGGCGGCGACGATGGACAAATTACAACAGAAACTCGACTGATTTTGTTCTAAAAAGACCCAAATAATGATTTATATCACCGTGAAAATGACTGAGCTGATTATTTATTATATAAAATTTATTAAAAGTGTTTGTTCACGTGGTCAACCTAATTACATATGTGCTAATTTTCATAAATACCACAACATCAGGTACAAACAGGTGAAAGTGTCTGTTTGAATCTTGTTCTGACACAAAACAGTAAAAGACTTAATGAACCCGTTTACGAAGGGCGCCCTCCCACTGTGCCTCCGTCCCGTGCCCCGTGCTTTAGGGTCCTTGTCCCCCCCTCCAGGCCCGTTTGTACTCACACTACCTGGGCCTCGGAGAATGCTTCTTGCTGCCTATACGTCATCACGCCGTAACACGTCACACGCATTGATGACGTCATGGCGATGCGTGGCTTTGTTTCCAGATCTTTCCGTAGACCTCGGAGTTTTTGTGCGTCTTGTCGACTGTTTTTGAATCTTTTCATCGACCAAATCTGCAGTAAACACTCCACCTCCGCATCACACCAACGTGAACCTTTCACCGCCATTGTTTGAAATGTCCGCGCATGGTCCCTCCTTCTTTTTTCTACGTCCCAACAGGCGCAGAGGAAATGACCTCAGAACCGCCGTAGGCCTCGTGCTCGTACACGTGCGCACGCTCGTGCTCGTACACGTGCAAACGTGCTTTACTAAAGCCCACCTCTCCCAAACGGGCCGTGGACGGCAAGCGTGCCGCTCCTAGACGTGGTACGGTTGCACTCACACTGGTCAAAGGAACCAGACTTTAGCTGTGAAACATGCTGGGGCACGGGACGGAGGCACAGTGGGAGTGCGCCCCGAGCCACTGTTGTTGCTGTAGCATGAACAATAACTCAATTCAGTTTTATTTACAGTGTCGAATCATAACCACAGTTATCTCAGGACACTTTACAGAGCAGGTACAGACTCTGTGACGTATTGACGGTTCACAGAGACACAACAGTTCCCCGTAGAGGACGACACAAGGCCCTGAACCCGCAGCAGCTTCCTTTTTTACACCTGTGCCGTCACAAATCCACATGTCTGCTGCTGAAAACACATCTGGGCCTTGGTGAACCTGGGACCAGTGTGGGGCACGAAGGGCTCCCCTCTGTGTTCATCAGAGGTAACTGCAGTAGTGTCTGTTACCATGGGAACTAAAGGCGCACTCCCACTGTGCCTCCGTACCGTGCCCCAGCACGTGTCACGGCTAAAGTCTGGTTCCTTTGACCAGTGTGAGTGCAACCGTACCACGTCTAGGAGCGGCACGCTTGCCGTCCACGGCCCGTTTGGGAGAGGTGGGCTTTAGTAAAGCACGTTTGCACGTGTACGAGCACGAGCGTGCGCACGTGTACGAGCACGAGCGTGTGCACGTGTACGAGCACGAGCGTGTGCACGTGGGACAGTGGGAGTGCGCCCTAAACCTGTGCTTCGTCTTTTTATCTCATCTCATCTTCAGCCTCTGATCCTGGATCAGGTCTCAGGGGCAGCAGCTCCAGCCTCTGATCCTGGATCAGGTCTCGGGGGCAGCAGCTCCAGCCTCTGATCCTGGATCAGGTCTCAGGGGCAGCAGCTCCAGCCTCTGATCCTGGATCAGGTCTCGGGGGCAGCAGCACCAGCATGGACCCCAAACTTCCCTTTCCCGGGCCACATTAACCAGCTCTAACTGGGGGATCCTGAGGCGTTCCCAGGCCAGTGTGGAGATCTAATCTCTCCACCTGGTCCTGGGTCTTCCCCGAGGCCTCCTCCCAGCTGGTCCTGGGTCTTCGTCTTTTTAGCGTGAGTTTAAAAAATCAGTGAATTTCTAGATGGCGGTGTAGTGGTTAGCACTGTCACCTCACAGCAAGAAGGTTCCTGGTTTGAATCCTGGCTGGGGCCCTTCTGTGTGGAGTTTGCATGTTGTCCCCGTGTCTGCGTGGGTTTTCTCCGGGTTCTCCGGTTTCCTCCCACAGTCCAAAGACGTGCAGGTGTTGGGTTCATTGATGACTCTAAATCACCCGTAGGTGTGAATGGTTGTCTGTCTCTGTTCGTCTCTATGTGTCCTGTGATAGACTGGCGTCCTGTCCAGGGTGGACCCCGCCTCACGCCCCATGTCAGCTGGGATCGGCTCCAGCCCCCCACGACCCCGACAGGGACAAGAGGCTGCAGATGAAGACTACATGGCGTGTTAAATATCCCTTCTGCATCGCTCTGACGCCTCCTGCAGACCCACTCTAAGAGCGCCGCAGCACAGAAGACGTGGGAACATGGCGGCGCTGCTCAGACCACCCGTAAGGATCAGATAAGTGTATGTGGCAAGCCTGGCCCGGATCAGCGTGGCACATGGAATTACCCTGATGTTGAAGGCACCCCCCCCCTCCTCCGCGGTTCCCTTATAATGGACTTCAGCAGGTTTTTAGCGCTTGTTTATTATTGTTCCTAAAGACAGAGTGCAGAGTTTAGGGTGGAGGAGTGGAGCTGATGGTGGTGGTGGTGGGTTTGAGTGTGGGTCTGTTTTGGGTTTACTCACTGGCGTGCACGAGGGGGTGGGGGCGAATGTTGAAAAATGTGTGCTTAAGTGCCCTCTAGGAGCCAAAACGTGTGCTAAAGTGTCCTCTAGGAGCATAAACGTGTGTTAAAGTGTTCTCTAGGAGCATAAACGTGTGCTAAAGTGTCCTCTAGGAGCATAAACGTGTGTTAAAGTGTCCTCTAGGAGCATAAACGTCCGCTAAAGTGTCCTCTAGGAGCATAAACGTGTGTTAAAGTGTCCTCTAGGAGACTAAATGTGTGCTAAAGTGTCCTCTAGGAGCATAAACGTGTGCTAAAGTGTAGGAGCCTAAACGTGTGTTAAAGTGTCCTCTAGGAGCATAAACTTGTGCTTAAGTGTCCTCTAGGAGCATAAACGTGTGTTAAAGTGTCCTCTAGGAGCATAAACGTGTGCTAAAGTGTCCTCTAGGAGACTAAACGTGTGTTAAAACGTCCTCTAGGAGCATAAACGTGTGTTAAAGTGTCCTCTAGGAGCATAAACGTGTGCTAAAGTGTCCTCTAGGAGACTAAATGTGTGTTAAAGTGTCCTCTAGGAGCATAAACGTGTGTTAAAGTGTCCTCTAGGAGCATAAACGTGTGTTAAAGTGTCCTCTAGGAGACTAAATGTGTGTTAAAGTGTCCTCTAGGAGCATAAACATGTGTTAAAGTGTCCTCTAGGAGCATAAACGTGTGTTAAAGTGTCCTCTAGGAGCATAAACGTGTGTTAAAGTGTCCTCTAGGAGCATAAACGTGTGCTAAAGTGTCCTCTAGGAGCATAAACATGTGTTAAAGTGTCCTCTAGGAGCATAAACGTGTGCTAAAGTGTCCTCTAGGAGACTAAACGTGTGTTAAAGTGTCCTCTAGGAGCATAAACGTGTGCTAAAGTGTCCTCTAGGAGACTAAACGTGTGTTAAAGTGTCCTCTAGGAGCATAAACGTGTGCTAAAGTATCCTCTAGGAGACTAAACGTGTGTTAAAGTGTCCTCTAGGAGCATAAACGTGTGCTAAAGTGTCCTCTAGGAGCCTAAACGTGTGCTAAAGTGTCCTCTAGGAGCATAAACACGTGCTAAAGTGTCCTCTAGGAGCATAAACACGTGCTAAAGTGTCCTCTTCAGGGGCGAGGACACTCTACAGGTGCCCCTCTTCTTCCTTTCTGCCCCGGCCCCTCAGAAAGTCTGTGCAGCCTCTGTGTTTTCTGTACTTTGGGTTCAGGAGAAGAGAAAATCATCCAAGGTGAGGATGTCACAACCACAGTCATCCAAACGTGTGTGTGTGTGTGTGTGTGTGTGTGTGTGTGTGTGTGTGTGTGTGTGTGTGTGTGTGTGTGTGTGTGTGTGTGTGTGTGTGTGTGTGTGTGTGTGTGTGTGTGTGTGTGTGTGTGTGTGTGTGTGTGTGTGTGTGTGTGTGTGTGTGTATACGTGTGTGTGTGTGTTCCTCAGAAAACCAATCACGGTGTAAGTGTAGCACGTCGAGTGTCAGTCTGACTCGCAGGTTTGAGCCCCACAGCTCAGAAGGTTTATGGGGTTTTAAAAGGCCTCATATCCTGAAGGTGCCACCGTCCGCTCATCCCTCCGCCCTCAGCCTGACGGGCAATTTCCTCCTGACAACAGCTGACACACACACGCACGCACACACACACACGCACACACACACGCACACACACACACACACACACGCACACACACACACACACACACGGTCAGCAGTGCCTCCTCTGGTGTTCAGGTCGATGCCGACTGCAGCAGAAGCTTCATATTCACAGGAATTCGTACATTTAACACGATAAAGTTCATTTGTCCTCGTTAACTCACTTCCATCCAAATAAAAAATATAATATATATAAAGTTTATATATTTACAGTTTATGATAAGTTTAATTTGGTCCCAGCAGTTTAAAGACCTGATCAGGTCGGACTCGTGGAGACCCCGTCCCCCGGTCAGACCAGAGGGAACGGACCCAGAGAACGCAAACGGTTTTATTATCTTATATTATTATTATCGTTCTCGTCTGCGCGTGCTCCCCACTCCACCGCAGCGGCTTTAGGCCCGAAACCAGAAGAAACCAGGAAACAGGATCTAATTTTTTATCTGTTTTTACTCATTTTTCATCTGTTTTTACTCATTTTTAATCCGTTTCTAGTCGTTTTTCATCTGTTTTTACTAATTTTTTGTCTTTTTTAGTCATTTTTTGTCTGTTTTTACTCATTTTAAACAATTTTTACTCATTTTGAATCTGTTTTTAGTAATTTTTCATCAGTTTTTACTCATTTTTCATCTGTTTTGACTCATTTTTCATCTGTTTTACTAATTTTTCATCCGTTTTTAGTCGTTTTGAATCTGATTTCAGTAACTAAGCATCAAGTATATATTAAGTAATCTGAGGTTTCTTGTCTGCACATGCTCCGTGGGTTCGAATCCCCTCCTCCCCGCTCCACTGCAGCGGCTTTAGACCCGGAAACAGAAGAAACCAGGAAGCAACAGCGCCCAAAACAACAACAATAGAGAGTTCCCTTTAAACCCAGGGAGGACGTCACCATGGCAACCATCGTCACTACCAAGAAGAGCCGTTTGTGTCCTGGTTGTGTCCAAAAGTCGGCCATTTTGCCCACGCTGGTGATTGAGACAAAGGTGAAGGTGGAAATAAAGGCGTGTTCAGAGCAGCTGGATGTTGGTGGAGCTCCACCTACTGTACCTGTCTGTGTGTGTGTGTGTGTGTGTGTGTGTGTGTGTGTGTGTGTGTGTGTGTGTGTGTGTGTGTGTGTGTGTGTGTGTGTGTGTGTGTGTGTGTGTGTGTGTGTGTGTGTGTGTGTGTGTGTGTGTGTGTGTGTGTGTGTGTGTGTGTGTGTGTGTGTGTGTGTGTGTGTGTGTGTGTGTGTACCGGAGGAAGAGTTACTCCCTCATTTCACCGTTCAACCCCCGCACATGGACACCAGGGACCTTAAGTCAGCTGGTTGTTCCCTTAAACCGGGGGAAGAACGTCTGAATGAGTTCCTAAAAAAGTTCCTACGCCTGTGGAAAAAAGTTCCTCAGGTCAAAAATGGGCCTTACGTCTTCCGCGCACCCCCCCAGGGCCGGGGCTGCCAACACCCCCAAACACACACGCACAGCTGCAGGTCTAATGGCTTTAGCGCTTTAAGCCGTTTGTTCCCTCCATTGTCAGATTAATTACAGGGCGCCTTATTAGTTCATTCTAATTGAGATGGGATTAGGCCACTCCACGGGCTCCGCGGGCCTTTTCAATGGACTCCACTGAGCCGGCTACCGTTTGCATTTGTATTGACGCTACACCTACTCAGCGCAGCCCCGGTTGTGAAAGCGGCTCACACTGCCTGGATACACAAACCCAGTGCTGCAGTTAGTGACGCAGCTTTTGTTATTCATGGATGCAACAGGGAGAGTTTCCCCACATCTCACAGGGAAGGAGGGAAATGGCCGCTGCGTGGAATCCGTCTCAGTTATCCCCGAACATCGCTGAACCCCGGCGTAATGAAATAACTCTGAGTCTGAGGGGGAATCAAACCCAACGCAACTCGATACAGACTTCAGCAACAATTGGATTTTCAGAAAATCATCGGTCACCGGCTCGAGTCTCTTTAGGAGCGCGGGGGAAACTCTACCCCGGAGCTCCCCCTCCCGCCGCCCGGACAGGACGCTCGAGTTTCACCGCTGATTTAATAGAAATGGAACAGGATGGATTTGAGGATATTTCATTAATCTTTCTTCTCTTTCATTGCAGAGGAAATTAAAGCGCAGTAGAGTTGAAAACAGACCCCCCCCCCCCTCTCTCTCTCCCCTCCTCACTCTGCTAAAGTCTGCCAGGACTATTATCTCTCCCTCTCTGTGGAGAGTAAAGACCCAATTAGCCGCCCAGGTCCCGGCTGATCCCTGCGACTGAGTGGATGTGTATTCTGCTGCAGGTGTAAACACGAGCACAGGGTTAAACTACCACAGGTTTCACATCCAGACCTGTTTCTTTTTATTATTCTCAACACAAAGAGTCGGAAACATCGTAGTGTTCAGCGTCTGATTCAAGTCCTGATGACTTTTAAAGGCCGCCCTCCCACTGTGCCTCCGTCCCGTGCCCCGTGCTTTAGGGTCCTTGTCCCCCCCTCCAGGCCCGTTTGTACTCACACTACCTGGGCCTCGGAGAATGCTTCTTGCTGCCTATACGTCATCACGCCGTAACACGTCACACGCATTGATGACGTCATGGCGATGCGTGGCTTTGTTTCCAGATCTTTCCGTAGACCTCGGAGTTTTTGTGCGTCTTGTCGACTGTTTTTGAATCTTTTCATCGACCAAATCTGCAGTAAACACTCCACCTCCGCATCACACCAACGTGAACCTTTCACCGCCATTGTTTGAAATGTCCGCGCATGGTCCCTCCTTCTTTTTTCTACGTCCCAACAGGCGCACAGGAAATGACCTCAGAACCGCCGTAGGCCCCGTGCTCGTACACGTGCGCACGCTCGTGCTCGTACACGTGCAAACGTGCTTTACTAAAGCCCACTTCTCCCAAACGGGCCGTGGACGGCAAGCGTGGCGCTCCTAGACGTCTCTCTCCTCTCACGCAGCAGCACTGTTGTTATTATGTGACGCCGCGGGGTCAGAGGTCGGAGATGGGGCCATGACGCCGTCCTTTAACAAAGTCTGAGCTAAAGTCTGGTTCCTTTGACCAGTGTGAGTGCAACCGTACCGCGTCTAGGAGCGGCACGCTTGCCGTCCACGGCCCGTTTGGGAGAGGTGCAGTCAAAGCACAAAGTGTCGCAGAAGCCAAAGCTCCGCCCTGTGGCGTATTTAGGACCTAACTGTCTGTTGTGTCCCAGTTTGCTCGGCCCTTTGTCTCGACTCTCGCTGTTCTGCATTAAAGCGTTTGATTGTGAGGGAAGAGAAAAACACGGTCTGCGGTTCAGCGTCGCTGCACATCTCTGCTGCTCCCTTTGTGTCTCTGCTCAGAGAAGAACCAGCTCATGTTTGGAGCTTTCTGCAGTTACATTATCTGCATATCTCCCAGCTTTTTCCAATGAATGCATATTAAATCAGCACTACATTTACCATAACATTACCCAGTGAATTGGTTGGAGGCTATCGCCAGAATGCCCTCATGCTTATTGAATTACCCGCGCCGCGATCGAAATCTGCAGCGGTTACGTGCCAATCACAACATGCTGAGAGGGCTCTAATTTGAGAGGGTGCAGTTTAAGGTTGAGTAAAGGTTTTAAAGCATTACGGGGCGTTCGTTAGTGCACGAGGTACGCGCGCTCTAATGCGATGTTCTGTCGATTTCAGGCATGGAGGGTTTCACACACGGGGAGACGTAGCGGCGTGGACGGCGCGGCGCGCTAATAGGATCTGCTAAACGCCCGTATCCCCAAAAACCAGCCGACGAGTCTGAATCCGCAAAACAAACGTGCGTCTGTGTGGTTCACATGCACCGTCGTGATCATTCGAATTACCTTAGAAACAACTGAGTAATTGAATTTTGCAGAGTCTCGCAGTAAAAGCCTCTCACTTCCTCTGCGAGCGTGAGCGCGAGCGTGCAGAGGCAGGAGGGGAAGTGGAGGCTGACCTCCTAAACTCCTGAGAGAGAGCGAGAGCGGAGAGGACGCGGAGCCACGGGGCGAAGCTCTGACACTTTTCAGCTGCGGGGGAACGTTGAGACGCATTTCCACCATGATTCAATTACAACAAATCTTTATTAAAAGCTATTTTTAAAAAAAGAACAATAACCCACGGGCGTTTAGAGGGGAACAGAACGAAACGGGTTTGACAACGACTTCCTGTCCCGTTGTGTTTCCATGGCAGCAGCCAATAGCGTTGGGCGTTGCTGGTTGCCAGGGTTGCCTGTTGTTGGGTGCAGCTACTGTAGGCTGGCACTGGGTGAAATGGAGTTAGCCAATCGTGCAGCTGCTTGGGAGCCTCAGTGAAGGGGGCGTTCTTTGTCCCAGCAGCTGAGTGAGCGGAGACGGGCAACAACCAGAGTCACTATAGGCCGAGCATTCACTCCATGGACTGAGAGAAAGGAGAGGAACGCCATTCAAACGCACGCCCACATGGCTACGCTGCTCCTGGATGCTAACATCACTTTCATCTGCACTTAGCTGGAACGGCTAATGCTAACGGCTAACGCTAACTGTCAGTCAAACTCCTCTAATCCTTGTTTTGATGCTGTGATTTTCTGGAGGGGACGGGTTCAAACAGGCTCAAACAGACTCCGGTCTCCTGGAGCTGCTGGGCCGGGTCTGACCAACCTGGCAACCCCACTGCTGGACTTCTTTTTTGTTGTTGGGACGACGATCTTGAGACACCAGATGGAGCCGTTCTGCTCATTCTCCACATTCACCCTTTACCTTATGCACATGAGAGCGCCTGAGGGAAGGTGCAGCTTCAGCTCCAGGTTTATGAGCGGGGCCCGGTCCTCTCCACGCTCCAGTTACCCCTAATGACGGTCATTATTACATGGCTTAACCGTAATACTGGATTGATTCTCAGGCTCCTGAATAACCTCATGCTGCCACGCCGCTGCTGCTGCCCCCCCCCCCCCCCCCCCCCCAACAAAGCCGCCTAACAAAGGCCACGTTGAGGCTGGCGCACAGACGCACCTCACCTTGCAAAGGGGTCCCTGGAGCGGGCTGAGCGCCTGCGTCCGTGCATTTGAAGGGGGTTAATGCTGGAGCGTATAAAGACGGGATTAGGGCCCGGGCTTACACAACCAGGAAGACAATTAAAAGTTTGGAGGGAAATATGCGGCTAATTCCTTTCTGTCATCGGTGGATATTAAAGATTGTTTAGCCGCTCTGTCAAATTATTTGTAAACCACAAAGGCAGCACTGTTACAATCAGCTTTGGCTTCCAGGGGCACGGAGCGAGCGGGAGTTTAAGTGGGGGACGGTCTCGCGTCGGCCCCCTCCAGGCTTCTATAGGCTTTACATGCATCTGTCGGACAGAACCAACGCGCTTCCTCTCTCCTGATTTCCCGATTGTTCTATTTTCAGAACTATAATAAAAGAAGGAAACATATTTACCATGCAGCTCCCGGAGCGCCCCCCCCCTCCCCTGCACTGCAGAACGGGCCGTTTGGCACCTGTGCTGGATTAACGGGGACCTCTGCCAGTAGCTCCACAGAGTTAAGCTTTTAGATTGAGTTACACAGAGGGTGGGACCCGTCAGGGCCAGGTGCTGGCTAGGTAATACCTCCCAGATCTCAACAATCTGGTTCTGTTTCAGCGCTGCACCGTGCTGCCCCGGGTCTTGGTGCCGTGCCACCACACTTGGTATTTATCAGGCCTGCGAAGGAAGACGAGGCCGGCTGCGAACCACCGCGGCCCCCGCGCTGCGTTACAGAGGAGGGGGCGGTTAGAGCGCAGCACACACAGCACACTCGGCACACACGGCCTGCTGCTGCAGCTACAGACGCAGCTTTATCATCATCACTCATACAAATACAAAGCGAAGACAATAACAATTTCTTTGTGTTTGGAAATGATTTGGATCTGAAGGGGAATTATAAATGATATCAAAGTACGCACGTGTGACAGTGATGCGGGGAATGTGGTGGTTTACGTGTTGACCAGCGTAGTTGATTTTAGGTGTTTCCATCAGGGTCCAATCCCCAGAATGAGGCGGGTCGATCTCTAACGTGCACGTGAGCCTCTGGAGGGTGCGTGTGTTCCCCTGTGGGAGAGCAGGGACGTGTGTCTCTCCTGAGAGAAGCCGGTTGCTGATTGGACGGAGCTCTCAGCAGGACGTGACGTGTGGTCGAACAGACGCCACAACAACACGGTGAAGTAGAGGAGACGCTTTTATCCAGAGGAGAAGAAGAAGAACACAGAACAGGGAATGACCTGTGTACCAGCATCTGTGCACGAGCATCTGTGCATGAGCATCTGTGCACGGGCATCTGTGCATGAGCATCTGTGCACAGGCATCTGTGCACGGGCATCTGTGCACGAGCATCTGTGCACGAGCATCTGTGCACGAGCATCTGTGCACGAGCATCTGTGCACGAGCCTCTGTGCACGAGCATCTGTGCATGGGCTTGTTAACATGAGACACACACACACACGTGTTACGTCAAACTGAACAGACGCACAACAAATAGATGCAAAACTGATCAAAGAGCTGATCCTGATCGTTCACATGTTTGGATGTTGGTTCTGTTTTGTTTCAACGGAGCGTTTGGACCCGGAACTCTTATTTTGAAAGGGTGTTAGGTCACTGATCAGACGCACAACACTTCAAAAGGGATGCAAAATGATTAAAAATGATTGAAAACGACTAAAAATAGATGCAAAATGATCACAGAGCTGATCCTAATTGTTCACATGTTCGGACGTTGTTGTTTGTTTTGTTCCAACGGAGCGTTTGGACCCGGAACTCTTATTTTGAAAGGGTGTCAGGTCACTGAACAGACGTCTCTGTGGCTTATTTGATGTATTTTCATGCAGAAAAAGACCATTTTACACCTTTAAGTTTATTATTTTTCACCTAAACACTGAATAAAGCATCATATCAGGTCGTGAACGAACCGTGAAACAAGAACACGCTCGACGGAGTGAAACCACGCGTGATGCGTCCGAAGTGACGGGAGAGTTAAACACGTGACAGCCCCGTGTGGATGTGTGGATGTGTTAAAGACGAGGCTTTAAAGTGCAGGGCAGTTTTGTGTTAAGACAGGGCTGAGGCTTCAATTCTAACGTGTTGGATCCATCCCGTGGCGTCGGCGCCGGCTTGTTTTGATAGAATAATTCTAGGGTCCATTATGTTGCTGCCACGGCCGAGAGCTCATTTGAATTTCTTATAATTCCAACGTGTGTTAAGTAGCACCTCTGTGAAAGGGGGGGGGGGGTCGGAGAGCATGTTTCAGACCTTCTAATGTGTAAATGTGTTTCTGATTCCTGACACAGCGAGCGCGAGCGTGTGTGTGTGTGTGTGTGTGTGCGATCACTGCCTGCCTGTAATCAGTAATTACCAGGATTGGCTGATGGATTGTGGTTATAATGAATGATTGATGACCCCTGAAAGAAAGCGGCGGGGGCGCTTCTGTGCTCTGACAACATGACGTTAGCACTGAATTGAAACCGTTTAAGTAGAAAATGACTGGACACGGGCGCGGCGGCGGTGGTGGCGGCGGCGGCGGCTCAATAGCAGGTACCACACTGACATTTTGAAAGTGGACACATTTGCATCCCCCCCCCCCCCCCCCTGGATCCTCTGGATATTCATCTGAAACCTGAACCCTCTGCTGCTGCCGACAGCTCCGGGCTGCTCTTAGGGAAATCAACCTGAACGTTCGACGTAAACGCTTTTAAAGAGAATTTCATTGACTGTGCAGACGGAGGAGAGGAAACGCTGAAGTTCTCACTCTTTATTCCGCGTTCAGACGAGCGTCTTTGGGGGAAATCTGCGTTCACGCGGCGACACGAACGTGTGCACACCCACACTTTAAAGTTCATCGACTATCAAACGGCACAAATTCTGTTTAAAGTGAGACACAAAGTGTCAGCAGGTGATATTCAGCGCTCCGCACGCCTTTAAAAAGTCACTATTTCCATTATTATTGGTGCGAAACCGTGGAATGAAACAAACAAGTGTCCTCTAGGAGCCTAAACGTGTGTTAAAGTGTCCTCTAGGAGCATAAACATGTGTTAAAGTGTCCTCTAGGAGCATAAACGTGTGCTAAAGTGTCCTCTAGGAGCATAAACGTGTGTTAAAGTGTCCTCTAGGAGCATAAACGTGTGTTAAAGTGTCCTCTAGGAGCATAAACGTGTGCTAAAGTGTCCTCTAGGAGCATAAACGTGTGCTAAAGTGTCCTCTAGGAGCATAAACGAGTGTCCTCTAGGAGACTAAACGTGTGTTAAAGTGTCCTCTAGGAGCTTAAGCGTGTGTTAAAGTGTCCTCTAGGAGCATAAACGTGTGTTAAAGTGTCCTCTAGGAGCATAAACGTGTGCTAAAGTGTCCTCTAGGAGCATAAACGTGTGTTAAAGTGTCCTCTAGGAGCATAAACGTGTGTTAAAGTGTCCTCTAGGAGTATAAACGTGTGTTAAAGTGTCCTCTAGGAGCATAAACGTGTGTTAAAGTGTCCTCTAGGAGCATAAACGTGTGTTAAAGTGTCCTCTAGGAGCATAAACATGTGCTAAAGTGTCCTCTAGGAGCATAAACATGTGCTAAAGTGTCCTCTAGGAGTATAAACGTGTGTTAAAGTGTCCTCTAGGAGCATAAACGTGTGTTAAAGTGTCCTCTAGGAGCATAAACATTAGTTAAAGTGTCCTCTAGGAGCATAAACGTGTGTTAAAGTGTCCTCTAGGAGCATAAACGTGTGTTAAAGTGTCCTCTAGGAGCATAAACGTGTGTTAAAGTGTCCTCTAGGAGCATAAACATGTGCTAAAGTGTCCTCTAGGAGCATAAACGTGTGTTAAAGTGTCCTCTAGGAGACTAAACGTGTGTTAAAGTGTCCTCTAGGAGCTTAAGCGTGTGTTAAAGTGTCCTCTAGGAGCATAAACGTGTGTTAAAGTGTCCTCTAGGAGCATAAACGTGTGCTAAAGTGTCCTCTAGGAGCATAAACGTGTGTTAAAGTGTCCTCTAGGAGCATAAACGTGTGTTAAAGTGTCCTCTAGGAGCATAAACGTGTGTTAAAGTGTCCTCTAGGAGCATAAACATTAGTTAAAGTGTCCTCTAGGAGCATAAACGTGTGTTAAAGTGTCCTCTAGGAGCATAAATGTGTGTTAAAGTGTCCTCTAGGAGCATAAATGTGTGCTAAAGTGTCCTCTAGGAGCATAAACGTGTGCTAAAGTGTCCTCTAGGAGCATAAACGTGTGTTAAAGTGTCCTCTAGGAGCATAAACGTGTGTTAAAGTGTCCTCTAGGAGCATAAATGTGTGTTAAAGTGTTCTCTAGGAGCATAAACGTGTGTTAAAGTGTTCTCTAGGAGCCTAAACGTGTGCTAAAGTGTCCTCTAGGAGCATAAACGTGTGCTATAGTGTCCTCTAGGAGCCTAAACGTGTGTTAAAGTGTCCTCTAGGAGCATAAACGTGTGTTAAAGTGTTCTCTAGGAGCATAAACGTGTGCTAAAGTGTCCTCTAAGAGCATAAACGTGTGCTAAAGGTTCCTTTAGGAGCATAAACGTGTGTTAAAGTGTCCTCTAGGAGCATAAACGTGTGCTAAAGGTTCCTCTAGGAGCATAAACGTGTGCTAAAGGTTCCTCTAGGAGCATAAACGTGTGTTAAAGTGTCTAGGAGCATAAACGTGTGTTAAAGTGTCCTCTAGGAGCATAAACGTGTGTTAAAGTGTCCTCTAGGAGCATAAACGTGTGTTAAAGTGTCCTCTAGGAGCATAAACGTGTGTTAAAGTGTCCTCTAGGAGCATAAACGTGTGTTAAAGTGTCCTCTAGGAGCATAAACGTGTGCTAAAGTGTCCTCTAGGAGCATAAACGTGTGTTAAAGTGTCCTCTAGGAGCATAAACGTGTGTTAAAGTGTCCTCTAGGAGCATAAACGTGTGTTAAAGGTTCCTCTAGGAGCATAAACGTGTGCTAAAGTGTCCTCTAGGAGCCTAAACGTGTGCTAAAGTGTCCTCTAGGAGCATAAACGTGTGCTACTTGTATTTCAGTTCATTTACATTTTGTAGTGTTGCTCCATCAAGAACAGTTAAGGCCTCGTCTTTCATTATAAACCAGGTCTCGGTCTGGAGGAGCTGGTCTGATGAGAACCATGTTTGTATTGGTGAACACTTCCTGGTCTCTGTGGAGAACAGCACCTTCCTCCGGTGCCCCCCCCCCCCCCCCCCACCTCTGTGAGCGAGCGTTATTACGTTTACAGCTCAGTGGAACCGCGTGTGTGAGGAACACGGCTGCCCGACAGTAACGGCTCTTTCTGGGACTCCTGCCCTTTGATGTGTGCGGCGGACCTGAAGTGTGCGGTCGGGTTACGGCACTTTGTGGTTCTGTTTGAGAACCAGACGCGTTTCAGGGCGCAGGGGTGGGAACGATGACGGGGCGGGGGGGCAACACATGGGTTTCATCCTGTAAACATGGAACACGGCTCCGGTACGGATCGCTGTAGTGTGGGTGTGTGTGTGCGTGTGTGCGTGTCTGTGAGTGTGTGTGTGTGTGTGCCAAAGGACTAAACGTGGACGCCAAAGGTCTAAACATGGACGCCAAAGGACTAAACGTGGACGCCAAAGGACTAAACATGGACGCCAAAGGACTAAACATGGACGCCAAAGGACTAAACATGGACGCCAAAGGACTAAACATGGACGCCAAAGGACTAAACATGGACGCCAAAGGACTAAACATAGACGCCAAAGGACTAAACATGGACGCCAACGGACTAAACATGGACGCCAACGGACTAAACATGGACGCCAATTGAGTAAACATGGACGCCAAAGGACTAAACATGGACGCCAAAGCACTAAACATGGACGCCAAAGGACTAAACATGGACACCAAAGGACTAAACATGGACGCCAAAGGACTAAACATGGACGCCAAAGGACTAAACGTGGACGCCAAAGGACTAAACATGGACGCCAAAGGACTAAACGTGGACACCAAAGGACTAAACATGGACGCCAACGGACTAAACATGGACGCCAACGGACTAAACATGGACGCTAAATGAGTAAACATGGACGCCAAAGGACTAAACATGGACGCCAAAGGATTAAACATGGACGCCAAAGGACTAAACATGGACGCTAAAGGACTAAACATGGACGCTAAATGAGTAAACATGGACGCCAAAGGACTAAACATGGACGCCAAATGACCAAACATGGACGCCAAAGGATTAAACATGGACGCCAAATGACCAAACATGGACGCCAAAAGTCTAAACATGGACGCCAAAGGACTAAACATGGACGCCAAAGGACTAAACATGGACGCCAAAGGACTAAACATGGACGCCAACGGACTAAACATGGACGCCAACGGACTAAACATGGACGCCAAATGAGTAAACATGGACGCCAAAGGACTAAACATGGACGCCAAAGGACTAAACATGGACGCCAAATGACCAAACATGGACGCCAAAGGATTAAACATGGATGCCAAAAGTCTAAACATGGACGCCAAAGGACTAAACATGGACGCCAAAGGACTAAACATGGACGCCAAAGGACTAAACATGGACGCCAAAGGGCTGAACATGGACGCCAAAGGACTAAACATGGACGCCAAAGGGCTGAACATGGACGCCAAAGGACTAAACATGGACGCCAAAGGACTAAACATGGACGCCAAAGGCCTAAACATGGACGCCAAAGGACTAAACATGGACGCCAAAGGACTAAACATGGACACCAAAGGACTAAACATGGACACCAAAGGACTAAACATGGACGCCAAAGGACTAAACATGGACGCCAAAGGACTAAACGTGGCAGTCCCCCTCTGGAGCGGTGATGAGGAGATCAGGGGGCGCTCGGCCCGGTGGTGCACAGGGGCGGCCTCTCTGCTGCTGCCGCTGTTTGTTCAGCTGGAGACTGGACTGTGTCAGGTGAGAGGAAACGTGCCCGTCACTCTGCAGCTTTCCCAGAAGCCTTTGCACCTCTGAGATTACACGCACACGGAAAGATTGACACTGCTACCAAGATCACTGCATATGTCCTCGTTAGCGTACGGGGGGGGCTCCGTTCTGGGTCCAAAGCCACTGCAGTGGAGTGTGGAGGGGGGGTTCGAACCTACGGAGCGTGAGCAGACGTGTGACCTGAGATTAAGATGTTTACATGCAGGAACAACCCGGTTACTAAGGGCGCCCTCCCACTGTGCCTCCGTCCCGTGCCCCGTGCTTTAGGCCCGTTTGTACTCACACTACCTGGGCCTCGGAGAATGCTTCTTGCTGCCTATACGTCATCACGCCGTAACACGTCACACGCATTGATGACGTCATGGCGATGCGTGGCTTTGTTTCCAGATCTTTCCGTAGACCTCGGAGTTTTTGTGCGTCTTGTCGACTGTTTTTGAATCTTTTCATCGACCAAATCTGCAGTAAACACTCCACCTCCGCATCACACCAACGTGAACCTTTCACCGCCATTGTTTGAAATGTCCGCGCATGGTCCCTCCTTCTTTTTTCTACGTCCCAACAGGCGCACAGGAAATGACCTCAGAACCGCCGTAGGCCTCGTGCTCGTACACGTGCGCACGCTCGTGCTCGTACACGTGCGCACGCTCGTGCTCGTACACGTGCAAACGTGCTTTACTAAAGCCCACCTCTCCCAAACGGGCCGTGGACGGCAAGCGTGCCGCTCCTAGACGTGGTACGGTTGCACTCACACTGGTCAAAAGAACCAGACTTTAGCCGTGAAACGTGCTGGGGCACGGGACGGAGGCACAGTGGGAGCGCGCCCTCACTTGCTCTTCTGGTTTGTTCCCCCACTGATCAGAAGTTGCTCAGTGTAGTTTAATGCACATGTATTTGAAAGTGTTACAGTTTTAATGCGTAAATTGAAGGAAGTGATGGGATCAAGTTTGATGATTGATGAATGAGACGACGAAAGTTCTTGCACAGCGACGTGTCGGGGGTCGGGGGTCAGGGGGGGGGGGGGTTTCAGACACTGTCGGACAGTCTGACGAGCACTTCATTTGAAACAAACTGACGCCTTAACGCGGCATTAAGAGGCCGAGTGGCAGCACTCAGACCTGCATGAGCTGGAGGAAGCTGCTCTACTCTGTCTCCGACGTACGGCTGCAATTATCCGCCCTGTGACGGGGTCAAGAGGTCACAGACATAAGAACACATTCAACGCCTTCCTACACACACACACACACACACACACACACACACACACACACACACACGTATATACGGGGTGTTTTTCTGATGTTGTAATTATGTAAATGACGCAGACTTTCTCCTGCAGTCAAGTGTAAAAGCACGTCAGCGTGAAAGCCCCGGCGCCCTCCCCATGCATTTATCCCCTCCTGGGAGGATGCATTACTAAGTGTGGCGCTTTGATTTGCCGTGTTTAACCAGGTTTTACAGATCAGGGCTCTGATATATAAAGATGCAGCCGCCATTGTAGCTTTGTGAGTCTTCAGCCTCCATCAGCGGCCTGAGTGACACTTCCATTCACCTTTAAGTGCTGCCTTCGCCGCGCTTTCCCACAGCTTTTATTTCCAAATGGACGTTTGGTTTTATAGAAATCCCCCTTTGACTCGCTCCTTTCACCGCGGCTCCGAGCTGGAAATACAGAAATAAGTGTGTGAGTAATGACAGCGTACGGTGCCGGGCCTGAATCACAGTGTGACTGCATTACAGAAAAGGCTTTTTCACCGTGTTTCCATATGAAAAGGACAAACACGGCCGCTGTCACGCTCACGCGCGCGCACGCCGTCACAGCCACAATCAAAGGTGTCACGCTCAAATGGGATCCACCTGTAAATGGGTTGAGCTGGAAGGTGGAGAGGGAATAACATTTAAATTTAATTTTAAAGCTAAAAATCCTCTTTTGCTTTTCCTGCGACGCCGCGTGTGTGGAATAACCACGAGCGACGAGTTCAAGAACGCTGTTTTTCACGTTCACGCCCTGAAAATCTTATTAAAAAAATATAAATAAAGTATTAACGTGTCCGCAGAGGCTTCTAGGGAATCGATGTCATGTTGAATTATTTTGGATCGTGTCTAAAAAAAAGATGCAAAATGACTAAAAAAAGATGCAAAACTGAACAAAGAGCTGATCCTGATCGTTCACATGTTCAGACGTTGGTTCTGTTTTGTTCCAACGGAGCGTTTGGACCCGGAACTCTTATTTTGAAAGGGTGTTAGGTCACTGAATAGACGGACAAGACTTCAAAATGGATGCAAAATGATTAAAAATGATAGAAAACGACAAAAAATGATGCAAAATGATTGGAAAAGTATATAAAATGACTAAAATGATTAAAACAGGATGTTAAATGACTTAAAAAAAGATGCAAAACTGATCAAAGAGCTGATCCTGATCGTTCACATGTTCGGACGTTGGTTCTGTTTTGTTCCAACAGGCGTTTGGACCCGGAAGTCTTATTTTGAAAGGGTGTTAGGTCACTGAACAGATGGACAAGACTTCAAAAGGGATGAAAAATGATTAGAAATGATAGAAAACGACTCATAACAGATGCAAAATGATTTCAAATAGATGCAAAATGATCAAAGACCTGATCCTGATCGTTCACATGATTGGACCCGGAACTCTTATTTTGAAAGGGTGTTAGGTCACTGAGCAGACTGATTTCTCCGTTAATGGTTGTTGCACAAAATAAATCGTTTCGACAGCTTATTATTAATTTTGCTGAAATATTATGAATTTCTTCTTAAAATATTACGACTTTCTTGTCACAATCTTCTGATTTTTTTGTCGGAACATTACGACTTTTTTTGTCACAATCTTCCGAATTTTTCTTCCTTTCATTCTTTCAAGGTCGAGTGTATTTGCGGGAAAAGACTCTCGGATGATTTTACGCCAGAATTTAACGTAAATAACCTCATGACGGTGTAACGGCCGATCCGTGCTTCTGTACATCCTGTTTCTTGTAGCTAACTCATCGAACTTCTATCTGCGGACGTTTCTCATGAATCAACATCACGTTGCTTTATTTTGGGTCGTTTCAGGAAGTGCAGGAGAAACCACACGTCTGACGCCGTAAAGACGCTTAATTGATGTTTTTTAAGGTTTAATTTTATTTGAATTTTCTAAATGATTCTTCGTTTGTCAGCGTTTTGCCGTTAGGACGCACAGTTCTGACATTTTCAGAATAAAGTCATGATAAAATAGGTTGCTTTGAGTTATTATTGCTTTTATAATTGAAATAATAACTGATTTAAATTGAAAGTATACGAGTATTTAAGTATTGAGACGAGTTATTGATGTGATTGATGCAGGAAACAGTTTAATTCATAAAAAAAGACCCTTAAAACTTTATTTAACGCGTCACAACTTTCACGTTTTAAAATCACAGTAGAGCTAAAATTACTCCAGGTGTTCAGTCGCCACGTAACACCCTTTCAAAATAAGACTTCCTGTCGGAGCCTGGTGTTCCCTGTTGTTTGAACAGAGTTTTTAAAAACATCATAATTGACCTTTTCCTCTTTCTTCTGGATGAAAAAGAGTCAAACTGAGCAAAGAGCTGATCCTGATCGTTCACATGTTCAGACGTCGGGTCTGTTTTGTTCCAAACAGAACAAAATAAGAGCTCCGTTTGGACCCGGAACTCTTATTTTGAAAGGGTGTTAGGTCACTGAACAGACGGATTTCTCCGTTAATGGTTGTTACACAAAAGACATCGTCTCGACGGCTTATTCCAAATTTTTGCTCAAATTTTACGACTTTTTTTGTTTAATTATTACGTTTTTTGTGTCACGATCTTCCGACTTTTTTCTTTGTCTAAATATTACGACTTTTTTCTCAAAATATCACAACTTTTTTTTGTCTAATTATTATGATTTTTTTGTCTAATTATTACGACTTTTTGTCACAATCTTCCGATTTTTTTGTCACAATCTTCCGATTTTTTTGTCACAATCTTCCGATTTTTTTGTCATAATGACAACTTTTTCTTTCTTTCTTTCTTTCATTCTTTTTTAAAATATAAATAATTAAATAAATCATATAAATATAATATAAATAATTAAATAAATCATATAAATATAAATAATTAAATAAATCATATAAATATAATATAAAGATCTAAATCACATCTTCTGTAATTGTGTGTGTGATTGATTAAAATCCCGTGTTTTCTCGCGTTGTTTAGAGACAACAGTCATCAACAATCATCATCATCATCAACTTATCAGCGCGCGTGTTAACAGCACGCGGACCGTTCAACACAATCACAGAGTCCCATTAAGGTCTGAATCCACGTTCCTACACACACACACACACACACACACACACACACACACACACACACACACACACACACACACACACACACACACACACACACACACTCACTCATGTTGATTAGCGGCTGAATGGAGGTGATAATGGCCCGTTATCGCGGCCCGGTCAGGGGGCAGATGTTGCCCCGCAGAGAGGGAGCCGCCGCCGGGGAGGACCCGCGCTGATCCGCTCCCCCGCGGAGCGCCGAGCGGAGGCCGGATAACGAGCTGAATCCCGGCTCTAATGCTCTCCGGCTCCGGTCTGACATGGAAATATGGTTAATATTCATTTACAGATGCACGCGGGGAGACAACAAATGAAAGCTTTTGATTAGGGAGCCGTGCGTCACGCGCCTGGACACACGCGCGCGCCGCCGTGCTTCATTAGCGCGTGATGTGAAAGATGCTCCGGGCTGTTTGTGAGAAATGAAGAATAATAACTCCGTGAAGATGAAGTGTTATTAAACATAAAGCTCCGTGCAGCAGGTCGCGCGGTGTGAACGCGCGCGGGGATGTTCCGGTAATCACGGTTTTATTCAAATAGCTTCACCGTGCGCGCGCGGAGTCACCGTTAAATATGCGGATGTGATTCCAGTTATGGGTTTGT
>NC_139837.1:896239-901239 GCF_963691815.1 Echiichthys vipera | reverse complement strand
TAATATTATTATTATTAAACTCATATTATTATTATTATAGTTATTATTAGAATAGTTATTAATATTAAACTCGTTTTATTAGAATAGAACTTTAATGATCAGACTCGGAAATTCTTTAGTTTCAGCAAATAAACTTTGTACAAAACATTAAAATTATATAAACATTATATTATATATTTACATACACACTATGTTTTTATATTTATAAACATATAAACACAGTCTGCTATAAACTATAAACAATAATAATAATAAATACAATAAAGCAACATATGCAAATAAACTAAAACAATAATAATATCTTTAAAACAAAGGAGAGAAAAAGGTTTGAACAATAAAAAAACAGCTGCAACAACAACAATCACCTTTATATCATTATTTTTATTATTAATATAGTTATAATAGTTCTTATAGTTGTTATAATAAGTGTTCTTAATATTATAGTTCTTGTTATTATTATTAATAATATAGTTGTTATTATAGTTATTATAGTTTATTATATTGATGCTTACGGAACCAAACTCCACAGGAAGTTTTTAACGTTTTTAAAGCGTCAGAATGAAAAAAAGAGTTTTATTCTTTTAAACCAAAACAAGTTTTTCAAAATAAAACCAAATTTAAACATAAAGCAGAGAAACACAGTGTTCTTCACGGTGTTTCACAATAAACACAAAATAATGCAAAACAATAAAAAACAGCTGCAGAAACAAAGAACGAGCTTAAAAAACATTTTTCAAGAAAGAAAAATGAAGATTATTTAAAAATATTCTCAATAATTTCAAAATAAAATCAAACACGGGGGAAGTGTTGTGTCCGTGTTTATCACAGAGTTTAAATCTTTACCTGCTCTGTGAAGAGTCCTGAGATCACTGCTGTTAGGATTCAACACTTTAAATAAAACTGAATTGACAAATTAAAGTAATAACGCAGAGACGGACGTAACCATGGAAACACAGATAAACAGTTTTCTTTACGGTGTTTCACAATATAAACAATAAACGCAGAAACAAAGAATGAGCTTTTAAAAAACATTTGTTATGAAAGAAAAATTAAGAATATTTAAAAATATTTAAAAGTATTTTCAATGATTTCAAAATAAAGTAATAACGCAGAGACGGGCGTAACCATGGAAACACAGTGATCTTCACGGTGTTTCATGATAAACAAACCCTTTGTTTGTCAGGAACAGTTTTCAGATTAATGAACAAAGATAAAAACACATCAGTGTGAAAGTGACGCATTAAAACAAAGATGCTATAAAACACAAATATTACAAAATAAATCAATAAAACACAAATATTACAAAATAAATAAAAAAATACAAATATTACAAAATAAATAAAAAAATACAAATATTACAAAATAAATCAATAAATACAAATATTACAAAATAAATAAATTAATACAAATATTACAAAATAAATCAATAAAGTAGAAACAGAAGAGACGCGACACATGAGGCAGATATAGATACAGAAATATAAATATAATAAACACAGAAAAAAAACAAAATAAACAATAAACACAGAAACAAAGAACGAGCTTAAAAAAATTTCTCATGAAAGAAAAATGAAGAATATTTAAAAATATTTAAAAATATTCTCAATAATTTCAAAATAAAATAAAGTAATAACGCAGGGACGGGTGTAACCATGGAAACACGGGGAAACAGTGTTCTTCACTTTCTTACACTTACTCAGTCTTTTATTTGTTGGAACAATAATGAACAGTGTGAAGCAAAGATGCTGATTTACATCTGTAAAAAAACACAAATACTACAAAATAAATCAATCAAATACAAACAGAAAAGAGAAAAAACACAACACATGAGATAAATAACTTTATTTAAACTGAGGGGACATGAGGTCGTCGTAGCAACGGGACAGAACAATCAGAAATATAAAATATGAACAACAATAAAATCAAAGTACAGTATTTCAGATAAACACTTTATTAAAATGTGCTATTTTAATGGATTTGAAGGTGCAGGAGAGACAAAGGTGCATTTCAGTGAAAGGTCACTTTGAGTAGTGAGAGTTTGTTTCCTGAGCGTCGCTGCTAAAAAAATACAAACACGACTAAATAAATAAATCAAATACAAACAGAAGAGACACGACACACGACATGAGACACGACATGAGACACGACATGAGAACGACATGAGACACGACACACGACACACCTCACAAGACACGACATGAGACACGACATGAGACACGACATGAGACAGATAACTTTATTTAAACTGAGGGGACATGAGGTCGTCGTAGCAACGGTACAAAACAGAAATGTAAAAAATAAAACAACAATAAAATAAAAGTACAGCACATGACACACACTCAGGAGGGGGGGGGGCACCAGACCCACTCAGGAGGGGGGGGGGCACCAGACCCACTCAGGATACAACAATAGAATAAGGCGTCACGTGCAAAATGACACGGACGAGTCAGTGGTCGCTCCTCGCTCCTCGTCCTCCTTCTGCTCTCAGCTCTTTATGAAGCGTGCACGCGCTCAAGTGCACGACTGCAGATCACAGCTGGGTTTCAATGTGACACAAGAGAACGACTCAAATGCATCAGAACTCACAAATAAACCACATTAAAATGATTCAAAGAGACTCTTAAATGGCATTTATCGACACCCGTCACACAGGTTTTCATGGTGTGTTGCAAAAAAAAAAAAGCCCAAAGACGATAAAAACAATAACACGATAAACACAATAAAGACAATAAACACAGAGCTGGGGTCTGTCTCTGTGTCCTCTGTCCATCTGTCCGTCTTCTCTCGTCTCTCCTTCTCTCTTCCTCTCTCTCTCTCTCTCTCTCTCTCTCTCTCTCTCTCTCTCTCTCTCTCTCTCTCTCTCTCCTTCTCTTCTCTCTCTCTCCTTCTCTTCCTCTCTCTCTCTCTCTCTCTCTTCTCTCTCTCTCTCTCTCTCCTCTCTTCTCTCTCTCTCCTTCTCTCTCTCTCTCTCCTTCTCTCTCTCTCTACCGGTGCAGACAGATGTCCGTCCTCCACAGAGCTGGGTCTGTCTTTGTCTCTCTCTCTCTCTCACTCTCTCTCTTCCTCTCTCTCTCTCTCTCTCTCCCCTCTCTCTCTCTCTCTCTCTCTCTCTCTCTCTCTCTCTCTCCTTCTCTCCCTCTCTCTCTCCCTCTCTCTCTCTCTCTCTCTCTCTCTCTCTCTCTCTCTCTCTCTCTCTCTCTCTCTCTCTCTCTCTCTCTCTCTCTCTCTCTCTCTCTCTCTCTCTCTCTCTCTCTCTCCTTTCCTCTCTCTCTCTCTCTCTCTCTTCCTCTCTCCGGTGCAGACAGATGTCCGTCCTCCACAGAGCTGGGTCTCTCTCTCTCTCTCCCGTCTGTTATAGTGAAGGTGTGCGTTGCCACGGTGACTCTGTTGTTTCTCTGTAAATCATGAATCAGTCACAGAGTTTAAATCTTTACCTGCTCCGTAAAGTGTCCTGAGATCACTGCTGTTAGGATTCAACACTGTAAATAAATGTAAATAAAGTTTAATTTAAATTAAAGCAGCTGCAGAAACAAAACTCTTAAAAAAACATGAAGAATATTTAAAAAATCCTCAATCATTTTCCACATTTTTCATCTTTTTGGATCCAAACAGAAAAGATTTAAATAAAAAAGGAAAAATAAACTTTCATAAATATATTTTTCTGCAGCTTTTTAAAAAAAGGGAAATTCATATTTATTAAATAAATCAGTAAATGATGAATAAAGTTCATTACCTGAGCCGTAAAATGATGATTTATTAATAAAAACAGCGACTTTAAGACTTTTATTTTGAAATGTATTATTGTTAAATCATTAACTGCTAAAGATGAAGAAGAGCGTTGCCGTGGTAACGGAGCTAACCTGTAAATAGATTCATGTTTTTAATGTTTAACACAAATAAACCGTAAAGTGCCGTGATTTAAATATGATGATGATAAATAAGATTTATGGAGCCGTAACCATGGAAACACACGGAGACTCCTCCAGCTTCAGCTTTTGCATCTATTTTCAGTCATTTTGCATCTTTTTGTGCTGGTTTTGCATCTTTTTGTGGTGGTTTTGCATCTTTTTGTGGTGGTTTTGCATCTTTTTGTGCTGTTTTGCATCTTTTTGTGCTGGTTTTGCATCTTTTTGTGGTGGTTTTGCATCTTTTTGTGCTGGTTTTGCATCTTTTTGTGCTGGTTTGCATCTTTTGTGCTGGTTTTGCATCTTTTTGTGCTGGTTTTGCATCTTTTTGTGCTGGTTTTGCATCTTTTTGTGGTGGTTTTGCATCTTTTTGTGCTGGTTTTGCATCTTTTTGTGCTGGTTTTGCATCTTTTTGTGCTGGTTTTGCATCTTTTTGTGCTGGTTTTGCATCTTTTTGTGCTGGTTTTGCATCTTTTTGTGCTGGTTTTGCATCAGTTAATCAGGATATTTAGTTGTGGCAGCAGGAGCAGGTTTTTCTCTGGACTCTTTGTTTCGTGTGTTGTTTGTTTGTTTGTTTGTTTGTTTGTTTCTCTCCTGGTCTCGTGACTCTCAGCTGCTTCCTGTTGCTGTGAAAACAAATAAAGTCAACAAATAACGGAAATGACATCAAACAGTTTTACATCCAAAACAGAGTTTACGCGTCAAAGCGACAAAACGAAAGTTTCCTCTGTTCACATTGAACCTGTTGTTGTTGTTGTTTTAAAATGTTGTTGTTGTTGTTGTTGTTGTTGTTGTTGTTGTTTTAAAATGTTGTTGTTGTTGTTGTTGTTGTTGTTGTTGTTGTTGTTTTAAAATGTTGTTGTTGTTGTTGTTGTTGTTGTTGTTGTTGTTGTTTTAAAATGTTGTTGTTGTTGTTGTTGTTGTTGTTGTTGTTGTTGTTTTAAAATGTTGTTGTTGTTGTTGTTGTTGTTGTTGTTGTTGTTGTTGTTGATGTTAAACTTCTTCTTCTTGTTGTCTTCCTGCCTTCAGGTGTGGTTCAAGAACCGTCGCGCTAAGTGGCGGCGGCAGAAACGTTCTTCATCCGAAGACTCAGAA
>NC_139837.1:886239-891239 GCF_963691815.1 Echiichthys vipera | reverse complement strand
GGTGGTTTTGCATCTATTTTAAGTCATTTTGCATCTTTTTGAGGTGATTTTGCATCTATTGTTACTCATTTTGCATCTTTTTGAGGTGGTTTTGCATCTATTTTAAGTCATTTTGCATCGTTTTGAGGTGGTTTTGCATCTATTTTAAGTCATTTTGCATCTATTTTTACTCATTTTGCATCTTTTTGTGGTGGTTTTGCATCTATTTTTACTCATTTTGCATCTTTTTGAGGTGGTTTTGCATCTATTTTTAGTCATTTTGCATCTTTTTGTGGTGGTTTTACATCGTTTTTTACTCATTTAGCATCTTTTTGAGGTGGTTTTGCATCTATTTTTAGTCATTTTGCATCTTTTTGTGGTGGTTTTGCATCTATTTTTACTCATTTTGCATCTTTTTGAGGTGGTTTTGCATCTATTTTTACTCATTTTGCATCTTTTTGAGGTGGTTTCGCATCTATTTTTACTCATTTTGCATCTTTTTGAGGTGGTTTTGCATCTATTTTTTATTCATTTAGCATCTTTTTGAGGTGGTTTTGCATCTATTTTTACTCATTTTGCATCTTTTTGTGGTGGTTTTGCATCTATTTTTAGTCATTTTGCATCTTTTTGTGCTGGTTTTGCATCTATTTTTAGTCATTTTGCATCTTTTTGAGGTGGCTTTGCATCTATTTTTAGTCATTTTGCATCTTTTTGTGCTGGTTTTGCATCTATTTTAAGTCATTTTGCATCGTTTTGTGGTGGTTTTGCATCTATTTTTACTCATTTTGCATCGTTTTGTGGTGGTTTTGCATCTATTTTTACTCATTTTGCATCTTTTTGAGGTGGTTTTGCATCTATTTTTACTCATTTTGCATCTTTTTGAGGTGGTTTTGTATCTATTTTTACTCATTTTGCATCTTTTTGTGGTGGTTTTGCATCTATTTTAAGTCATTTTGCATCGTTTTGTGGTGGTTTTGCATCTATTTTTAGTCATTTAGCATCGTTTTGAGGTGGTTTTGCATCTATTTTTAGTCATTTTGCATCTTTTTGAGGTGGTTTTGCATCTATTTTTAGTCATTTTGCTTCCTTTTGAGGTGGTTTTACATCTATTTTTAGTCATTTTGCATCTTTTTGAGGTGGTTTTGCATCTATTTTTAGTCATTTTGCATCTTTTTGAGGTGGTTTTGCATTTATTTTTAGTAATTTTGCATCTATTTTTAGTCATTTTGCATCTTTTTGTGGTGGTTTTGCATCATTTTTTAGTCATTTAGCATCTTTTTGTGCTGGTTTTGCATCTATTTTTAATCATTTTGCATCTATTTTTACTCATTTTGCATCGTTTTGAGGTGGTTTTGCATCATTTTTTGGTCAAATTGCATCTTTTTGAGGTGGTTTTGCATCTATTTTAAGTCATTTAGCATCTTTTTGAGGTGGTTTTGCATCTATTTGAAGTCATTTTGCATCGTTTTGAGGTGGTTTTGCATCTATTTTAAGTCATTTTGCATCTATTTTTACTCATTTTGCATCTTTTTGTGGTGGTTTTCCATCTATTTTTACTCATTTTGCAACTTTTTGAGGTGGTTTTGAATCTATTTTTAGTCATTTTGCATCTTTTTGAGGTGGTTTTGCATCTATTTTTAGTCATTTTGCATCTTTTTGTGGTGGTTTTGCATCTATTTTTAGTCATTTTGCATCTTTTTGTGCTGGTTTCGCATCTATTTTTACTCATTTTGCATCTTTTTGAGGTGGTTTTGCATCTATTTTTACTCATTTTGCATCTTTTTGTGCTGGTTTTGCATCTATTTTTAGTCATTTTGCATCTTTTTGAGGTGGTTTTGCATCTATTTGAAGTCATTTTGCATCGTTTTGAGGTGGTTTTGCATCTATTTTAAGTCATTTTGCATCTATTTTTACTCATTTTGCATCTTTTTGTGGTGGTTTTCCATCTATTTTTACTCATTTTGCAACTTTTTGAGGTGGTTTTGAATCTATTTTTAGTCATTTTGCATCTTTTTGAGGTGGTTTTGCATCTATTTTTAGTCATTTTGCATCTTTTTGTGGTGGTTTTGCATCTATTTTTAGTCATTTTGCATCTTTTTGTGCTGGTTTCGCATCTATTTTTACTCATTTTGCATCTTTTTGAGGTGGTTTTGCATCTATTTTTACTCATTTTGCATCTTTTTGTGCTGGTTTTGCATCTATTTTTAGTCATTTTGCATCTTTTTGTGGTGGTTTTGCATCTATTTTTAGTCATTTTGCATCTTTTTGAGGTGGTTTTGCATCTATTTTTACTCATTTTGCATCTTTTTGTGCTGGTTTTGCATCTATTTTTACTCATTTTGCATCTTTTTGAGGTGGTTTTGCATCTATTTTTACTCATTTTGCATCTTTTTGAGGTGGTTTTGTATCTATTTTTACTAATTTTGCATCTTTTTGTGGTGGTTTTGCATCTATTTTTAGTCATTTTGCATCTTTTTGTGCTGGTTTTGCATCTATTTTTAGTCATTTTGCATCTTTTTGTGCTGGTTTTGCATCTATTTTTAGTCATTTAGCATCGTTTTGAGGTGGTTTTGCATCTATTTTTAGTCATTTTGCATCTTTTTGAGGTGGTTTTGCATCTATTTTAAGTCATTTTGCATCGTGTTGAGGTGGTTTTGCATCTATTTTAAGTCATTTTGCATCTATTTTTACTCATTTTGCATCTTTTTGTGGTGGTTTTGCATCTATTTTTACTCATTTTGCATCTTTTTGAGGTGGTTTTGCATCTATTTTTAGTCATTTTGCATCTTTTTGTGGTGGTTTTACATCGTTTTTTACTCATTTAGCATCTTTTTGAGGTGGTTTTGCATCTATTTTTAGTCATTTTGCATCTTTTTGTGGTGGTTTTGCATCTATTTTTACTCATTTTGCATCTTTTTGTGGTGGTTTTGCATCTATTTTTACTCATTTTGCATCTTTTTGAGGTGGTTTCGCATCTATTTTTACTCATTTTGCATCTTTTTGAGGTGGTTTTGCATCTATTTTTATTCATTTAGCATCTTTTTGAGGTGGTTTTGCATCTATTTTTACTCATTTTGCATCTTTTTGTGGTGGTTTTGCATCTATTTTTAGTCATTTTGCATCTTTTTGTGGTGGTTTTGCATCTATTTTTAGTCATTTTGCATCTTTTTGAGGTGGCTTTGCATCTATTTTTAGTCATTTTGCATCTTTTTGTGCTGGTTTTGCATCTATTTTAAGTCATTTTGCATCGTTTTGTGGTGGTTTTGCATCTATTTTTACTCATTTTGCATCTTTTTGTGCTGGTTTTGCATCTATTTTTACTCATTTTGCATCTTTTTGAGGTGGTTTTGCATCTATTTTTACTCATTTTGCATCTTTTTGAGGTGGTTTTGTATCTATTTTTACTCATTTTGCATCTTTTTGTGCTGGTTTTGCATCGATTTTTAGTCATTTTGCATCTTTTTGTGCTGGTTTTGCATCGATTTTTAGTCATTTTGCATCTTTTTGTGGTGGTTTTGCATCTATTTTGAGTCATTTTGCATCTTTTTGTGGTGGTTTTGCATCTATTTTTAGTCATTTTGCATCTTTTTGTGCTGGTTTTGCATCGATTTTTAGTCATTTTGCATCTTTTTGTTGTGGTTTTGCATCGATTTTTAGTCATTTTGCATCTTTTTGTGGTGGTTTTGCATCGATTTTTAGTCATTTTGCATCTTTTTGAGGTGGTTTTGCATCTATTTTTACTCATTTTGCATCTTTTTGAGGTGGTTTTGAATCGAATTTTAGTCATTTAGCATCTTTTTGAGGTGGTTTTGCATCTATTTTTAGTCATTTTGCATCTTTTTGTAGTGGTTTTGCATCTATTTCTAGTCATTTTGCATCTTTTTGTGGTGGTTTTGCATAAATTTTTACACATTTAGCATCTTTTTGAGGTGGTTTTGCATCTATTTCTACTCATTTTGCATCTTTTTGAGGTGGTTTTGCATCTATTTTTACTCATTTAGCATCTTTTTGAGGTGGTTTTGCATCTATTTTTATTCATTTTGCATGTTTTTGAGGTGGTTTTGCATCTATTTTTACTCATTTTGCATCCATTTTTACTCATTTTGCATCTTTTTTTAGGTGGTTTTGCATCTATTTTTTGTCATTTTGCATCTATTTTTACTCATTTTGCATCTATTTTTACTCATTTTGCATCTATTTTTACTCATTTTGCATCTATTTTTACTCATTTTGCATCTATTTTTAGTCATTTTGCATCTTTTTTTAGGTGGTTTTGCATCTATTTTTACTCATTTTGCATCTATTTTTAGTCATTTATCATCTATTTTTAGTCATTTTGCATCTATTTTTACTCATTTTGCATCTATTTTTAGTCATTTTGCATCTATTTTTACTCATTTTGCATCTATTTTTACTCATTTTGCATCTATTTTTAGGTGGTTTTGCATCTATTTTTACTCATTTTGCATCTATTTTTACTCATTTTGCATCTATTTTTAGTCATTTTGCATCTTTTTTTAGGTGGTTTTGCATCTATTTTTAGTCATTTTGCATCTTTTTTTAGGTGGTTTTGCATCTATTTTTAGTCATTTTGCATCTTTTTTTAGGTGGTTTTGCATCTATTTTTAGTCATTTTGCATCTATTTTTAGTCATTTTGCATCTATTTTTAGTCATTTTGCATCTATTTTTAGTCATTTTGCATCTTTTTGAGGTGGTTTCGCATCTATTTTTACTCATTTTGCATCTTTTTGAGGTGGTTTTGCATCTATTTTTATTCATTTAGCATCTTTTTGAGGTGGTTTTGCATCTATTTTTACTCATTTTGCATCTTTTTGTGGTGGTTTTGCATCTATTTTTAGTCATTTTGCATCTTTTTGTGGTGGTTTTGCATCTATTTTTAGTCATTTTGCATCTTTTTGAGGTGGCTTTGCATCTATTTTTAGTCATTTTGCATCTTTTTGTGCTGGTTTTGCATCTATTTTAAGTCATTTTGCATCGTTTTGTGGTGGTTTTGCATCTA
>NC_139837.1:836239-881239 GCF_963691815.1 Echiichthys vipera | reverse complement strand
TAAAGTGTCCTCTAGGAGTCAGAATATGTGCTTAAGTGTCCTCAAGGAGCTAAAACGTGTGCTAAAGTGTCCTCTAGAGCATAAACGTGTGCTAAAGTGTCCTCCAAGAGCATAAACGTGTGTTAAAGTGTCCTCTAGGAGCATAAACGTGTGTTAAAGTGTCCTCTAGGAGACAAAACATGTGCTAAAGTGTCCTCTAGGAGCCAAAATGTGTGTTAAAGTGTCCTCTAGGAGCATAAACGTGTGCTAACGTGTCCTCTAGGAGCATAAACGTGTGTTAAAGTGTCCTCTAGGAGCATAAACGTGTGCTAAAAGTGTCTTCTAGGAGCATAAACGTGTGCTAAAGTGTCCTCTAGTAGTCAAAACATGTGCTAAAGTGTTCTCAAGGAGCTAAAACGTGTGCTAAAGTGTCCTCTAGAGCATAAACGTGTGCTAAAGTGTCCTCCAAGAGCATAAACGTGTGTTAAAGTGTCCTCTAGGAGCATAAACGTGTGTTAAAGTGTCCTCTAGGAGACAAAACATGTGCTAAAGTGTCCTCTAGGAGCCAAAATGTGTGCTAAAGTGTCCTCAAGGAGCTAAAACGTGTGCTAAAGTGTCCTCTAGGAGCATAAACGTGTGTTAAAGTGTCCTCTAGGAGCATAAACGTGTGTTAAAGTGTCCTCTAGGAGCATAAACATGTGTTAAAGTGTCCTCTAGGAGTCAAAACATGTGCTAAAGTGTCCTCTAGGAGCATTAACCTGTGTTAAAGTGCCCTCTAGGAGCATAAACGTGTGCTAAAGTGTTCTCTAGGAGCATAAACGTGTGTTAAAGTGTCCTCTAGGAGCATAAACGTGTGCTAAAGTGTCCTCTAGGAGCATAAACGTGAGCTAAAGTGTCATCTAGGAGCATAAACGTGTGTTAAAGTGTCCTCTAGGAGCATAAACATGTGCTAAAGTGTCCTCTAGGAGCATAAACGTGTGTAAAAGTGTCCTCTAGGAGCCTAAACGTGTGTTAAAGTGTCCTCTAGGAGCATAAACGTGAGCTAAAGTGTCCTCTAGGAGCAGAAACGTGTGTTAAAGTGTCCTCTAGGAGCATAAACGTGAGCTAAAGTGTCCTCTAGGAGCATAAATGTTTGTTAAAGTGTCCTCTAGGAGCATAAACATGTGTTAAAGTGTCCTCTAGGAGCATAAACGTGTGCTAAAGTGTCCTCTAGGAGCATAAACGTGTGTTAAAGTGTCCTCTAGGAGCAGAAACGTGTGCTCAAGTGTCCTCTAGGAGCATAAACGTGTGTTAAAGTGTCCTCTAGGAGCATAAACGTGAGCTAAAGTGTCCTCTAGGAGCAGAAACGTGTGTTAAAGTGTCCTCTAGGAGTATAAACATGTGCTAAAGTGTCCTCTAGGAGCATAAACGTGTGTTAAAGTGTCCTCTAGGAGCATAAAAGTGTGCTAAATTGTCCTCTAGGAGCATCAACGTGTGTTAAAGTGTCCTCTAGGAGCATAAACATGTGCTAAAGTGTCCTCTAGGAGCATAAACGTGTGCTAAAGTGTCCTCTAGGAGCATAAACGTGTGTTAAAGTGTCTTCTAGGAGCATAAACGTGCGCTAAAGTGTCCTCTAGGAGCATAAACATGTGCTAAAGTGTCCTCTAGGAGCATAAACGTGTGTTAAAGTGTCCTCTAGGAGCTAAAACATGTGCTAAAGTGTCCTCTAGGAGCATAAACGTGTGTTAAAGTGTCCTCTAGGAGCATAAACGTGTGCTAAAGTGTCCTCTAGGAGCATAAACGTGTGCTAAAGTGTCCTCAAGGAGCATAAACGTGTGTTAAAGTGTCCTCTAGGAGCATAAACATGTGTTAAAGTGTCCTCTAGGAGCATAAACGTGTGCTAAAGTGTCCTCTAGGAGCATAAACGTGTGTTAAAGTGTCCTCTAGGAGCATAAACGTGTGTTAAAGTGTCCTCTAGGAGCATAAACGTGTGTTAAAGTGTCCTCTAGGAGCATAAGCGTGTGTTAAAGTGTCCTCTAGGAGCATAAACGTGTGTTAAAGTGTCCTCTTGGAGCATAAACGTGTGTTAAAGTGTCCTCTAGGAGCATCAACGTGTCCTAAAGTGTCCTCTAGGAGCATAAACGTGTGTTAAAGTGTCCTCTTGGAGCATAAACGTGTGTTAAAGTGTCCTCTAGGAGCATAAACGTGTGTTAAAGTGTCCTCTAAGAGCCAAAACGTGTGCTAAAGTGTCCTCTAGTAGTCAAAACATGTGCTAAACTGTAGGAGCTAAAACATGTGCTAAAGTGTCCTCTAGGAGCATAAACGTGTGTTAAAGTGTCCTCTAGGAGCATAAACGTGTGCTAAAGTGTCCTCTAGGAGCATAAACCTGTGTTAAAGTGTCCTCTAGGAGCATAAACATGTGTTAAAGTGTCCTCTAGGAGTCAAAACATGTGCTAAAGTGTCCTCTAGGAGCATAAACGTGTGTTAAAGTGTCCTCTAGGAGCATAAACGTGAGCTAAAGTGTCCTCTAGGAGCATAAACGTGTGTTAAAGTGTCCTCTAGGAGCAGAAACGTGTGTTAAAGTGTCCTCTAGGAGCATAAACGTGTGTTAAAGTGTCCTCTAGGAGCATAAACGTGTGCTAAATTGTCCTCTAGGAGCATCAACGTGTGCTAAAGTGTCCTCTAGGAGCATAAACGTGTGTTAAAGTGTCCTCTAGGAGCATAAACGTTTGCTAAAGTGTCCTCTAGGAGCATAAACGTGTGTTAAAGTGTCTTCTAGGAGCATAAACGTGCGCTAAAGTGTCCTCTAGGAGCAGAAACGTGTGTTAAAATGTCCTCTAGGAGCATAAACATGTGCTAAAGTGTCCTCTAGGAGCATAAACGCCTGTTAAAGTGTCCTCTAGGAGCATAAACGTGTGTTAAAGTGTCTTCTAGGAGCATAAACGTGTGCTAAATTGTCCTCTAGGAGCATCAACGTGTGTTAAAGTGTCCTCTAGGAGCATAAACGTGTGTTAAAGTGTCCTCTAGGAGCCTAAACGTGTGCTAAAGTGTCCTCTAGGAGCATAAACGTGTGCTAAAGTGTCCTCTAGGAGCATAAACGTGTTCTAAAGTGTCCTCTAGTAGTCAAAACATGTGCTAAACTGTAGGAGCAAAAACATGTGCTAAAGTGTCCTCTAGGAGCATAAACGTGTGTTAAAGTGTCCTCTTGGAGCATAAACATGTGTTAAAGTGTCCTCTAGTAGTCAAAACAAGTGCTAAACTGTAGGAGCTAAAACATGTGCTAAAGTGTCCTCTAGGAGCATAAACGTGTGTTAAAGTGTCCTCTAGGAGCATAAACGTGTGCTAAAGTGTCCTCTAGGAGCATAAACCTGTGTTAAAGTGTCCTCTAGGAGCATAAACGTGTGTTAAAGTGTCCTCTAGGAGCCTAAACGTGTGTTAAAATGTCCTCTAGGAGCATAAACATGTGCTAAAGTGTCCTCTAGGAGCATAAACGCCTGTTAAAGTGTCCTCTAGGAGCATAAACGTGTGTTAAAGTGTCTTCTAGGAGCATAAACGTGTGCTAAATTGTCCTCTAGGAGCATCAACGTGTGTTAAAGTGTCCTCTAGGAGCATAAACGTGTGTTAAAGTGTCCTCTAGGAGCCTAAACGTGTGCTAAAGTGTCCTCTAGGAGCATAAACGTGTGCTAAAGTGTCCTCTAGGAGCATAAACGTGTTCTAAAGTGTCCTCTAGTAGTCAAAACATGTGCTAAACTGTAGGAGCTAAAACATGTGCTAAAGTGTCCTCTAGGAGCATAAACGTGTGTTAAAGTGTCCTCTAGGAGCATAAACGTGTGCTAAAGTGTCCTCTAGGAGCATAAACCTGTGTTAAAGTGTCCTCTAGGAGCATAAACGTGTGTTAAAGTGTCCTCTAGGAGTCAAAACATGTGCTAAAGTGTCCTCTAGGAGCATAAACGTGTGTTAAAGTGTCCTCTAGGAGCATAAACGTGAGCTAAAGTGTCCTCTAGGAGCATAAACGTGTGTTAAAGTGTCCTCTAGGAGCATAAACGTGTGTTAAAGTGTCCTCTAGGAGCATAAACGTGTGCTAAATTGTCCTGTAGGAGCATCAACGTGTGCTAAAGTGTCCTCTAGGAGCATAAACGTGTGTTAAAGTGTCCTCTAGGAGCATAAACGTTTGCTAAAGTGTCCTCTAGGAGCATAAACGTGTGTTAAAGTGTCTTCTAGGAGCATAAACGTGCGCTAAAGTGTCCTCTAGGAGCAGAAACGTGTGTTAAAATGTCCTCTAGGAGCATAAACATGTGCTAAAGTGTCTTCTAGGAGCATAAACGTGTGCTAAATTGTCCTCTAGGAGCATCAACGTGTGTTAAAGTGTCCTCTAGGAGCATAAACGTGTGTTAAAGTGTCCTCTAGGAGCCTAAACGTGTGCTAAAGTGTCCTCTAGGAGCATGAACGTGTGCTAAAGTGTCCTCTAGGAGCATAAACGTGTGTTAAAGTGTCCTCTAGGAGCATAAACGTGTGCTAAAGTGTCCTCTAGTAGTCAAAACATGTGCTAAACTGTAGGAGCAAAAACATGTGCTAAAGTGTCCTCTAGGAGCATAAACGTGTGTTAAAGTGTCCTCTTGGAGCATAAACATGAGTTAAAGTGTCCTCTAGGAGCATAAACGTGTGTTAAAGTGTCCTCTAGGAGCATAAACGTGTGTTAAAGTGTCCTCTAGGAGCTAAAACGTGCTAAAGTGTCCTCTAGGAGCATAAACGTGTGCTAAAGTGTCCTCTAGGAGCATAAACGTGTGCTAAAGTGTTAGGAGCATAAACGTGTGCTAAAGTGTCCTCTAGGAGCATAAACGTGTGTTAAAGTGTCCTCTTGGAGCATAAACATGTGCTAAAGTGTCCTCTAGGAGCATAAACGTGTGTTAAAGTGTCCTCTAGGAGCATAAACGTGTGTTAAAGTGTCCTCTAGGAGCTAAAACGTGCTAAAGTGTCCTCTAGGAGTATAAATGTGTGTTAAAGTGTCCTCTAGGAGCATAAAGGTGTGCTAAAGTGTCCTCTAGGAGCATAAACGTGTGTTAAAGTGTCCTCTAGGAGCATAAACGTGTGTTAAAGTGTCCTCTAGGAGCATAAACGTGAGCTAAAGTGTCCTCTCGGAGCATAAACGTGTGCTAAAGTGTCCTCTAGGAGCATAAACGTGTGCTAAAGTGTCCTCTCGGAGCATAAACGTGTGTTAAAGTGTCCTCTAGGAGCATAAACTTGTGTTAAAGTGTCCTCTAGGAGCCTAAACGTGGGCTAAAGTGTCCTCTAGGAGCATAAACGTGTGTTAAAGTGTCCTCTAGGAGCATAAACGTGTGTTAAAGTGTCCTCTAGGAGCATAAACGTGTGCTAAAGTGTCCTCTAGGAGCATAAACGTGTGCTAAAGTGTCCTCTCGGAGCATAAACGTGTGTTAAAGTGTCCTCTAGGAGCATAAACTTGTGTTAAAGTGTCCTCTAGGAGCCTAAACATGTGCTAAAGTGTCCTCTAGGAGCATAAACGTGTGTTAAAGTGTCCTCTAGGAGCATAAACGTGTGTTAAAGTGTCCTCTAGGAGCATAAACGTGTGCTAAAGTGTCCTCTAGGAGCATAAACGTGTGTTAAAGTGTCCTCTAGGAGCATAAACGTGTGCTAAAGTGTTAGGAGCATAAACGTGTGTTAAAGTGTCCTCTAGGAGCATAAACGTGTGCTAAAGTGTCCTCTAGGAGCATAAACATGTGCTAAAGTGTCCTCTAGGAGCATAAACGTGTGCTAAAGTGTCCTCTAGGAGCATAAACGTGTGCTAAAGTGTCCTCTCGGAGCATAAACGTGTGTTAAAGTGTCCTCTAGGAGCATAAACTTGTGTTAAAGTGTCCTCTAGGAGCCTAAACGTGGGCTAAAGTGTCCTCTAGGAGCATAAACGTGTGTTAAAGTGTCCTCTAGGAGCATAAATGTGTGTTAAAGTGTCCTCTAGGAGCATAAACGTGTGCTAAAGTGTCCTCTAGGAGCATAAACGTGTGCTAAAGTGTCCTCTCGGAGCATAAACGTGTGTTAAAGTGTCCTCTAGGAGCATAAACTTGTGTTAAAGTGTCCTCTAGGAGCCTAAACATGTGCTAAAGTGTCCTCTAGGAGCATAAACGTGTGTTAAAGTGTCCTCTAGGAGCATAAACGTGTGTTAAAGTGTCCTCTAGGAGCATAAACGTGTGTTAAAGTGTCCTCTAGGAGCATAAACGTGTGCTAAAGTGTCCTCTAGGAGCATAAACATGTGCTAAAGTGTCCTCTAGGAGCATAAACGTGTGTTAAAGTATCCTCTAGGAGCATAAACGTGTGTTAAAGTGTCCTCTAGGAGCATAAACGTGTGCTAAAGTGTCCTCTAGGAGCATAAACGTGTGTTAAAGTGTCCTCTAGGAGCATAAACGTTTGTTAAAGTGTCCTCTAGGAGCATAAACGTGTGCTAAAGTAGTCCTCTAGGAGCCTAAACATGTGTTAAAGTGTCCTCTAGGAGCATAAACGTGTGTTAAAGTGTCCTCTAGGAGCATAAACGTGTGCTAAAGTGTCCTCTAGGAGCATAAACGTGTGTTAAAGGGCTCGAACACCGACCCTGTGACCTCCTGAAGCGTATGTAAATGTGTTTTAGTGCTTTAACTTTTCATTTGTATGAAACTAATGAATAAACTGTGGAACGTTCCGCGGCCTCACCTGCACATGTTGTGTCTGATCAGCATCAGGGACGCTCCGGTGTACTCGTGATGCACCTGTGGCAGATGTTGTGATGGAGCTTCAGGAGCTTTGATGCTTCAGTTACAGGTGAAATGTTCAGGAACAGGGTTTCAGGCTGAACTAACGAGAGGTAGAGACAGAAGTTTGTGTTCAGTGGTCAACCAATCAAATAGGAGCCAAAACGTATACAGCACGTCCTTGCCACTAAAGAGGACACTTTAACACACGTTTATGCTCCTAGAGGACACTTTAGCACACGTTTATGCTCCTAGAGGACACTTTAGCACACGTTTATGCTCCTAGAGGACACTTTAACACACGTTTATGCTCCTAGAGGACACTTTAACACACGTTTATGCTCCTAGAGGACACTTTAACACACGTTTATGCTCCTAGAGGACACTTTAACACACGTTTATGCTCCTAGAGGACACTTTAACACACGTTTATGCTCCTAGAGGACACTTTAACACACGTTTATGCTCCTAGAGAACACTTTAACACACGTTTATGTTCCTAGAGGACACTTTAACACACGTTTATGCTCCTAGAGGACACTTTAACACACGTTTATGCTCCTAGAGGACACTTTACACACGTTTATGCTCCTAGAGGACACTTTAACACACGTTTATGCTCCTAGAGGACACTTTAACACACGTTTATGCTCCTAGAGGACACTTTAACACACGTTTAGGCTCCTAGAGGACACTTTAACACACGTTTATGCTCCTAGAGGACACTTTAGCACACGTTTAGGCTCCTAGAGGACACTTTAGCACACGTTTAGGCTCCTAGAGGACACTTTAACACACGTTTATGCTCCTAGAGGACAGGTTGTATTTGACATCTGTAGTTTTGGGGCCTACAACACCTTCAGCTCAGCCTTTGATTAAAGTGCAATGTTCCTGAAATAAACCAATAAACACATAAAAAAGAAGGGTAAAGAAATGTATTTGTATTATTTATGCACCCCACAAACCCGCGGTGCCCTGAGCAGCACGCAGCGCAGTGTAAGGGTCCTTTTATTGGCCGAGTTAGCGCCCGCCAAAGCTCTTAACTACCGTAATGTTCCTTCTGACCAGCCGTGTAATTACACCGCCTGTCACCACACAAATCACAGCACACCCGTCATCTGCTGACTTCAATTAGCCGGCCCCCCAGCGCCCCCCCGCACCCCCCAGCACCCCCCTGCTCCCCCCTGCACCCCCCTGCACCCCCCTGCTCCCCCCTGCACCCCCGCCCGGCTGCCTGCAAACCACAGAGGAGCCTTAAATCTGAGCAGCGAGAGCGCGGGTCACAGCCGACCGCCGCCAGTGTGCGCTGATCCTGGAGGTGGAGGAGGTGGAGGAGGTGGAGGAGGTGATCGTAAAGCCCCTGACAAGACCTGCACTGTAAAAAATGATCAAGGTACGGCTTCATCTGCACTCAGCGCACAAACACGACGGGTTCATCTGAACATGTGCACACGGGAGCTCCAGAGTCAGTGCGCTGCTGTCGTTTCTGCAAACTTCACTGTTAAAGTGAGAAAACTGCACAACAAACGTGCGTGAACTGCTTTTTACCTCTTTGTGGGGGTGCAGGCGCTGGTGGCTACATTTAAACTATTTTCAGTTTTAGCACGTTTATGCTCCTAGAGGACACTTTAACACACGTTTATGCTCCTAGAGGACACTTTAGCACACGTTTATGCTCCTAGAGGAAACTTTAGCACACGTTTATGCTCCTAGAGGACACTTTAGCACACGTTTATGCTCCTAGAGGACATTTTAACACACGTTTAGGCTCCTAGAGGACACTTTAGCACACGTCTTGCTCCTAGAGGACACTTTAGCACACGTTTAGGCTCCTAGAGGACACTTTAACACACGTTTATGCTCCTAGAGGACACTTTAACACACGTTTAGGCTCCTAGAGGACACTTTAGCACACGTTTATGCTCCTAGAGGACACTTTAACACACGTTTAGGCTCCTAGAGGACACTTTAGCACACGTTTTGACTCCTAGAGGAAACTTTAACACACGTTTAGGCTCCTAGAGGACACTTTAGCACACGTTAATGCTCCTAAAGGACACTTTAACACACGTTTAGGCTCCTAGAGGACACTTTAACACACGTTTATGCTCCTAGAGGACACTTTAACACATGTTTATGCTCCTAGAGGACACTTTAGCACACGTTTTGACTCCTAGAGGGTTTCTCGTCTGCACACGCTCCCCCCTATACTGCAGTAACCTTCGACCCGGAAACAGAGGAAACCAGGAAGCAACGGCGCCCAAAACAAGGTAAAAACAACAACAATAGAGTGGTCCTCTTTAAACCCAGGGACGACGTCACCATGGCAACCATCATCACTACCAAGAAGAGGCGTTTGTGTCCTGGTTGTGTCCAAAAGTCGGCCATTTTGCCCACGCTGGTGATTGAGACAAAGGTGAAGGTGGAAATAAAGGCGTGTTCAGAGCAGCTGGATGTTGGTGGAGCTCCACCTACTGAGCCTGTGTGTGTGTGTGTGTGTGTGTGTGTGTGTGTGTGTGTGTACCGGAGGAGGAGTTACTCCCTCATTTCACTGTTCAACCCCCGCACACGGACACCAGGGACCTTCAGTCAGCTGGTTGTTCCCTGAACCGGGGGAAGAACGCTTTAGGGAACTGATGGGAAACACTGAGAGACAGTTTCAGAAAACATGAGAAAGTTACCAACTTCAGCTTTAACGTACGACCGTTAAATGACCTTTAAGATCCAGGAGTCAGCGGCGTTTCCACTCAATTCTCTGTGTTAGCTCTTGCTAACACACACTTTGCGTACACTCTGTTCTCCGGGGGCTCGTAAAAGGCATTCTGGGAATTGTAGTAAAGCATTAACAGAGCAGATGCGGATGAAGCAGCTGGAAAAGCCCAGTTCCTGGACTCCAGTTAACATGACAGACTGACAGCATGTGACTGTGGCAGTGAATTAGGAGGTGACTTAGCTCCACCATGCTGCTCTGTGGTTTTATGGTACCACTTCGATTCTGGAGGTCTTTAAGCCTTGTCTCGGTGTGATTGGGGGTATAATGTGTTTGCTGTGGCGGGCTCATGCCAAAGCAAACACACAGGAATAATCTAGATGAAGTATACCTATCCAAACACACGTCCGCCGCACCCGCCCTGCGCGCTGAGCACCGCAGACTGGGCTCACTGTGGTTTTTCAATTGGCTGGCGATGGAGAGCAGGGTGAGCGTATACTGGGAGGAAGGTCTGACCACGTATTAGTGCCTCGGGGTGAAGCTGAGGCTGCAGGCCCGGCCCAGGGGACGGGGACAGGGTGAGGTTTAGGGCCCGGGTTACAGGGAGGGTGAAGGACAGCGGAGGGAAGCTGAGATAGATAGAAAGAGGTGGGGGGGGGGTGGACTGAATGAAGGGGCCGTCACATGATCAGCGTTTTGTTCTGGGCTCACAGCGAGGTCGGGCGCAGAGACCCAGTAAACGGCTTAACCAGCGTTAGCATTGTAGCAACCGTTAGCTGCTAAACTGTGATGCTGATTTACGTTTCCTTCTGATCCTGAAACGACTTTAATGTAACGTTAAATAGTTCGGAAACTCCGACACACACACAAGAAGTTTTTTCCTCCCTCTTTCTAACCGGCTTCATTTCGCTCTCTGGTTGCCTAGGAAACGCAAACGTCACACTCGAAGCTTCTCTCTCATTGGTTGAGCTTTTAAAGGGTCAGCAGAGAGCTCACCGCTACACTGGCGCTAACGCTGCCTCCATAGGAAATGAATGGAACGGCCGGAGCAAAGTGTTATTACTGGGTATCATGTGTAGAGAGGGGCCTTTGAGTCTTTGACTATTTACTAATGGTTTAAATGGTTTAGTGTCAGAGTCAGGGTAAGAGTTAAGGTCAGGGTAAGGGTCAGGGTCAGGGTAAGAGTTAGGGTCAGGGTAAGGGTCAGGGTCAGGGTAAGAGTTAGGGTCAGGGTCAGGGCCAGGGTCAGGGTCAGGGTAAGGGTAAGGGTCAGGGTAAGAGTTAGGGTCAGGGTCAGGGTCAGGGTAAGAGTTAGGGTCAGGGTCAGGGTCAGGGTCAGGGTAAGACTTAGGGTCAGGGTAAGGGTCAGGGTAAGGGTTAGGGTCAGGGTCAGGGTCAGGGTAAGAGTTAGGGTCAGGGTTAGGGTTAGGGTCATGGTTAGTGTCAGGGTCAGGGTCAGGGTCAGGGTCAGGGTCAGGGTCAGGGTTAGGGTCAGGGTTAGGGTCAGGGTTAGGGTTAGGGTCAGGGTTAGGGTCAGGGTCAGGGTCAGGGTCAGGGTCAGGGTCAGGGTTAGGGTCAGGGTCAGGGTCAGGGTCAGGGTCAGGGTCAGGGTCAGGGTCAGGGTCAGGGTCAGGGTAAGAGTTAGGGTCAGGGTAAGAGTTAGGGTCAGCGTCAGGGTTAACTAGACTCTCTCCAGATGAGTTTGGTTCCTCCTCGCTTCACTCGTCCATCTTGGATCGCTCCACAGCAAAGGGCTTTCAGGAGGCTGGGCCTTATCAAAAACCATATGATTGGATAAACCACCTGTCCGTCATCTTTATTGTCGTGCTACTTCAACCGCTCCCATGGAATTGGACCCGTGGCGCTGGTGAGACGGGTGAAAAAACATGCTTTCCAGCACCAAACGCCTTCAGAGCCGTTCTCTGGTTCTTTTAAAGAGAAAGATTCTCTGGATCGGAAACACGATGAAACAGCAGCGTCCGTGTTGGCGTCTGCTTCCTCCATGAGAGACGCCATTGTTGTCTGAATCACAACAGTCGCTTCTCAGCTACGTCACATCTATAAAAGCTCCTGATATCACTTTCCTACGGAGCGATCCCAGATGGTTGAGTGGAGCGAGGAGGAGTCAAGGAGGAACGAAAGTCATCCGGCAAGAGTCAGGTTTGGGTCAGGGAACATCGGACAAACAAAGCAGGAAACACAGGTCAACTATGAATGAATCTCATCTCATCTTCAGCCTCTGATCCTGGATCAGGTCTCAGGGGCAGCAGCTCCAGCCTCTGATCCTGGATCAGGTCTCAGGGGCAGCAGCTCCAGCAGGGACCCCAAACTTCCCTTTCCCGGGCCACATTAACCAGCTCTAACTGGGGGATCCTGAGGCGTTCCCAGGCCAGTGTGGAGATCTAATCTCTCCACCTGGTCCTGGGTCTTCCCCGAGGCCTCCTCCCAGCTGGACGTGCCTGGAACACCTCCCTAGGGAGGCGCCCAGGGTTCATCCTTACCAGATGATCCTGAACCCCCTCAACTATGAATGAATGAATGAACTAAAAAATCACAAATCAAACAAAAGAAGTTGGATTCACTTGAGTTTCATGGGGATCTGAAGGGTCTGGCTGCGTGGCGGGGCTCTCAGGGTTGTGTTTGGGTGTTGGGGAGGGGGGGGGTGTAGGTGTACGCGCCCCGCTGACCTGCAGTGGAATGTTTGCCCCAAGTTCAATCCCGGCCGCAGGGGATTTCTGGGTCTGTAGCTGCTGCTCACCTCTGTCGCCGACACTATCCAGAAGACCTTCACCGCGGCACCACCTGAAACCTCCAGCAGGCAACATATTTATATCCCCCTGCAATGTCAACCCATCCTCCCCCACCCAACGGGCCCGCACTCACAGTGGATCGCTTGTTTTTGACCCCGGGGCGCCCCTCCTCGTCCTCCTCCACTCCGTCTCCTGGTTGCTGAGAGCGAGAGGTAAATAAAACAATGTGTGGATTAATGATCAAGTGATTTGAAGGCTGTGTTCGTCCAAGGGCCAGAGCAGAGCCGCGCTGTATTTACCCAGAGGATAAATCAATATTATGGGCTGTATCAACAACAGGAGTGCGCTCTCCAGAGGCAGAGGACGGATGATCGATCACGAGTGGATGAGGAACGCTGTGACTTACACACAGTCCCGCCTGTCTGCTGATCTGATAATAGCTGCTCTTTTACGTGCAACAATAAAACAACGTAATGGATCCAGGTTTGTGTTAAACAGCGATAAAGGAAGTCCACTGTGGATTAAGTCACGCCGTAGCGGAGCTGTGCAGCCGTCACGTGCCGTCGTTTCCCCGGTTCGATGATGTGAAGTTGGCCAGAGAACAGCGAATCGACTTTGATCGAGTTTGACGCAGAGAAATCTTTAGTGGAGGTTGATTTACTGGCGTTTCCTCTCGTGGCTTTCATCACATCTAATGGCCGAGCGGGGGAGCCAGTCATTACAATAACCCATTTATCAAAGGTGCCCCCCCCCCCCCCCCCCGCCCCACAGCGCCCCCCCAGCCCCCCTAAGTCCAGTCCAACAGGTCTCCAAATGAAGTCCCACTCCCACAATGTGTGTTTTCACTTCTCCGAGGATTTTTCAGGCGAGGTTAAACATCTGAACACACATTATCAGACGGTTATTATGTAAATAAATGCTTTTAAAGTCCGACTTTTAACACAGATGTTAAGTTCTGATGCACGCCGTCACTTTACCAAGAGATTAAAGACATTTAAAGACGTTTTATCGCTCAAATAAGTGAAACGCAGCATTTTATTCAAGCTAAATGCTAAAAAAGAAGAAGTGTGAACCTGTGACTCTACAGACAGGAACAGCAGAGATGCATAATTAAATATTATATATATTAAACAGCACGATACAGTTATTATAGTAAATATTTGATATGAACATATAAGTAATACATTTTATTTATATAAAATTATAAATTTGGATCCATAATTATTATGAATAAGGAGGCAAACGTCTTCACACTCCTTTGTTTGTCTTTCATGTATTTAATTATTTATTATTTAGTTATTTTCTGTCAATTTCTGTGTTTTTTTCCTTTCAAAATAAAATTTCAAATCAATAAAAAAACAGAAACTACAGAAAAAAACATGCGTCTTTGCTTCTTTGGCTTTAAATGGAGTAAACTGACTGTAAATAAATAAAATAAGGATAAATTAAAATAAAGCATTATTAAAAAATGTAGACGACACGTTTGGAGAAAATGAAATAAACTAGAATCGCAGTCGCACGGTGAGCGGTAACCACGGTAACACCCTCCTACAGCAGCTTGAAAACGTGTTTTGATTTGTAAATATTAATATAATTTATTATAGAAAGTGAGAGAATCGTCTGGAAACAACACAAACGCCAATCTTCAGAATAAACTCCAGACTTTTGAACCCTGAGCACGTTCCACGGAGATAAACAGGTCACGCTTACGTTTAAGTTTATCTACTGTCAAACTTTATAACATCGTTACTTTTATTATTTCTAACATTTCTGAATCATTACAAGAAAAAAGGCCTCAAGAGAAGTCGAACGTCACCAGATATAAAATCATCCCAGGGTCTTTTTCTGCACTTTAATCATCAGTAACCATGGAGACAGTTTTTATTAAGGTAGAAATCCAGGAGAGATGCTAACAGCCGGACGTGGCTAACAGTGGTTAGCTCAGGGCAGCACGGTGAAGGCATTCAAAGGTCTTTTTTAACCACTAATGCTGCTGAAAATAACAGCAAACCTCTGCAGCAGCATGAGAAGAGTCCCTACACACACAACAAAGCACCAATGGGCTCCTTCCACTGTAATGGACTTTACTATGAGAGGAGCTGGTACAGGGGCCAGTAGGTAAGTCTTTAAAACACTCTTTAATAAACTCTGGCTTCACTAACTACGCTGATGATGCTTTGTTGTGTGTGTAGGGACTCTTCTCATGCTGCTGCAGAGGTTTGCTGTTATTTTCAGCAGCATTAGTGGTTAAAAAAGACCTTTGAATGCCTTCACCGTGCTGCCCCAAGCTAATCACTGTTAGCCACGTCCGGCTGTTAGCATCTCTCCTGGATTTCTACCTTAATAGTAGAAAAAGACCCTGGGAGGATACGTATAAGTATGTAAGTATAAGTATATAAGTATAACTCGAGTCCCAGTTATGTGCAAACATATTTAGATTTTCGTTCCCGTGTTCATGGAAAAAGTCCCAGAGTCATAAAACAAACTTTCTGGAAAGCTTTGGAAACGTTTGTGAATGTTGTTTAATGTTTCCCAGTAATCTTCCACGTAACGCAACATAAACCAAGTGTGTTTCTGTGGCTGTTGACGTAACGAATGTGCCAGCGCACGACAGCGTTTCAGGTTTCATTTCATATTTCATGGCTCTCTGGTGACAGGCGCAACCTGACCGACACAAATTTGAGATATTATGTAATTATGTCGGCTACACTTACTCGAGTTTCAGCCTAATTTTTCAGAGTTGGATCCAAAAATGAGTTAATAACCGACGCATCTGGAGGGAACGTACAGTTCACTGGCCTCAGAGCCAGAACCAGACGCACGCACGTGATGGTGAAGTCTTTGTCTCTAAAGGAGCACGTTCGGACTCTGCCTGGAGTTTGAACCATTTCAAGTGATTAAGAACAAAACCACAAAGATTAGAGAGCCCCCACAGGCGCCTCGCGTTTGGGAGGCATGCGTTGTCCGTAGGGGGGACATTCGGAACAGTCTTCCCTCCACAATCAGGGAACGCTCCACATATTCTTCTTTAAGGGCGCCCTCCCACTGTGCCTCCGTCCCGTGCCCCAGCATGTTTCACGGCTAAAGTCTGGTTCCTTTGACCAGTGTGATGCAACCGTACCGCATCTAGGAGCGGCACGCTTGCCGTCCACGGCCCGTTTGGGAGAGGTGGGCTTTAGTAAAGCACGTTTGCACGTGTACGAGCACGAGCACGAGCGTGCGCATGTGTACGAGCACGAGGCCTACGGCGGTTCTGAGGTCATTTCCTGTGCGCCTGTTGGGACGTAGAAAAAAGAAGGAGGGACCATGCGCGGACATTTCAAACAATGGCGGTGAAAGGTTCACGTTGGTGTGATGCGGAGGTGGAGTGTTTACTGCAGATTTGGTCGATGAAAAGATTCAAAAACAGTCGACAAGACGCACAAAAACTCCGAGGTCTACGGAAAGATCTGGAAACAAAGCCACGCATCGCCATGACGTCATCAATGCGTGTGACGTGTTACGGCGTGATGACGTATAGGCAGCAAGAAGCATTCTCCGAGGCCAAGGTAGTGTGAGTACAAACGGGCCTGGAGGGGGGGACAAGGACCCTAAAGCACGGGGCACGGGACGGAGGCACAGTGGGAGGGCGCTCTAACCTGTGACGGAGGAACAGTGGGAGGGCGCCCTTAAAGGACTGAAACAACAAATCCAATCACAAGTGCGCCCACTAAGTGGACTCCAGACTAATTAAACATGACTTTTATTGCGTTGTTAAATCCTGTCCGGTGTCCCTCTGAGTTTGTAACATACTGTTCTGTGTGTGTTGTCTCTTCTAGTTGTATTTGATCTATTTATTTAATGTTTCTTCTTCTTGTTTTTTATTCATTTATTAATTCATTAGAGACTCCAGATGCAGATTAGCAGCTTTGCTATAATCTGGCGTGTTTACAGATAAATGCAGATATCATTAATGTGCAGCGTCACTGTCTTAAAATAAAGCGTTATTATGATGAGAAAAGGTCCTGGTTTCATTTTCAGCTCAGTTCTAGTTGTGATAATAAAGGATATTTTATTGCGGGGCCTCGGAAATAAATGGAAAAGTTTAGAAATGTTGATAAAAATGTTTGGGAACCGTGGATAAAATAAAAGTTTCAGCCTGAAAACACGTCTGAGTCCGTCCTCACACATTAAAGCATGAACACAAACCTTCTCTAACTTGATTTATTTTAAGTGCAGCGCTTGTTTGAGTCTCGTCTTTGATGCCGTGCGGTCGTTGCTTTGCTGTCCTTATTTGCAGCTGAGCAGTTTTTACTTTTCTCTTCTTTGTCTCCCACAGTGAAGTTCTTCCTGTCTCAGTTTCACTTAATTCAAAAACAATCCAAAAGCAAGTAGCCTCCCATCATGAGGCCTAATGGAGACATGTGAAACGGGACACCCCCGTGCAGCTCCAGCCTGCAGGGGCCCCGTCTGGGTGACTCCCATCAAAACGTCCGTATGTACGAGGACGTCCATGACTATTCCTGTGCCGGGGAGAAAGGCTCGCACTTGTGGACTCCCTATATTTAGTGCTGAGGGCAGCGCTCAGTGTTCCCTATCTTTCAACATGTATGTCCCATTCAGCTTCCCCCGGAGCTGCCGCTTCACCCAGGACCAGCTGTGTCTGCTTACGCCTGACATACAGGGAGTAGATCCTAATTGACTGTTGCATTAGATTTGCTTGTCAGGCTGCCAACTCCTGCTGGAAGCAGCCAGAGGGCTGTTGCTGCTGAGGCGAGGACACATCAACGCGTGCTGCTGTGGGTCTGCACAGGCTGCCGCTGACCTCCTGTGGTGAAACGCTGCACTGCACTGAAGGAGGGATTATTATGTGTGAAATATGACATTTTATGTGTTTACCCTTTGCATTATTGTTATGATATTTACAGGATGTCATTGGTTTTATTTTGTGTTTAAATAATGAGGTATTGTGGATTTAATTCATTATTTCACGAACAACACTGGAGACGTTTAATTGGAAAAGCCGGGGAATGAAAGGAGATGGAGTGAGGGTGCGTTAGGGATGAAGAGAGGGGTCGAGGGGATGATGAGGGTCGATCAACGGGGATGAAGGACGTGGGTCTATGGTCATTGAGGTTTAGCTTCATCTTCAATGACGTTGAGTTTACAAGGGAATTCAAATACTGACCGTGGTTCAGTGACTACAGTGATTACATGACAATAAACATTTAATAAGAAACGAGGACGACTCCTCTGACACCGTTAAGATTAGAATCACGGCTCTCCACGATCGAGGATCTAAACTCTGTGGGTGGAGGGAACGCGTCCAACCTCAGGATGGGCTGTAGCGCGCTCCAAGAGCCAGGATCATAACAAAATATCATCACTTTCAGGGCTAAAAAGCTCAAGATGCAGTCTGATGTTGGTTCCGCGTGCTCTTGTTTTGATGGGGAGGGTTCTAGCTCTGCCCTCGTGGGCGTGGCCTCGGCGTTGATCCTGACCTTTAGTAAAATAAGGTCGCCCTGTCGTGCTGAAACGAGGCCTTTTCATTGAAGAAGTCTTCAGCCCGCGGTCCCGGCACGCTACCCATCCAGGAACCAGGGTTACACAATCGTCTCATTAGGGGCCGAGCACCAACGGAGTAACTGTTGAGGGACCTATTGTTGTTCGACTGATTATTATTATTATTATTATTATTATTTTGCTACATAAATTGCCTTTTTGAGGGCCTCAACAAATCTAAAAAGTCCCCAAAATTTGCAAACTTGTCAAGTCTGGTGTAAATTTAGGTATTTTATGGGTCTCATGCATGGACACGGCAAAATGCCTCAGTAGCGCCCCCTAGAAAGTTGCTTAACCCAACAGGAAGTCGGCCATTTTGAGTCAAATATGCAAATTTAGTCCATATTTGGTCTTTTGATGGTGCCGTACTTTAACGGTCCACATCAAAATTGGCCTGTCCCGTCTCAAGACCCTTGAGATCAAAGTTACCTCATCCTGAAGCCTAATTCTGCAGCGTGTGGCTGTGGCATGGCGGCAAATATTGGCGTCTTACCATGAAACAGGAAGTAGCGAATAACTTCAGCGTAAATTCTCCGATCTGCTCCAAACTTCTGATGGTTGATGAAAGTCCGGCCCTGAACAGAACCACATCTCAAGATTCACTCATAGTCAGAGCGCCCCCTACTGGCGACAGGAAATATGAGGCTTTTTGATGGTGTCACACTGCAACAAACTCCTAGAGATTCAACGCGATCAGCTTCAAAATCGACTTGTTCCGTCTAAAGACGCTTGTGATCAAAGTGACCTCATATCGTTTTGTTTTTCCGGAGCGTCTGGCCGTGGCGTGTTCACGTTATAAAACGTGCTGTAACTTTAGCATATATTGTCCAATCTTCACCGAGTTTCTGAGGCATGACAAGACCCCCGGCCTGAACACAAAAACGACTCAATGTTAAGGCACAGCCACAACCACTTCTCCCATCACAAGGTCTCTAACACAGGGTCCACACAGGCCAAGGTCTCTAAAACAGGGTCCACACAGGCCAAGGTCTCTAAAACAGGGTCCACACAGGCCAAGGTCTCTAACACAGGGTCCACACAGGCCAAGGTCTCTAACACAGGGTCCACACAGGCCAAGGTCTCTAAAACAGGGTCCACACAGGCCAAGGTCTCTAAAACAGGGTCCAGAGCAGGCCAAGGTCTCTAACACAGGGTCCACACAGGCCAAGGTCTCTAAAACAGGGTCCACACAGGCCAAGGTCTCTAAAACAGGGTCCAGAGCAGGCCAAGGTCTCTAACACAGGGTCCACACAGGCCAAGGTCTCTAAAACAGGGTCCACATAGGCCAAGGTCTCTAACACAGGGTCCACACAGGCCAAGGTCTCTAAAACAGGGTCCACACAGGCCAAGGTCTCTAAAACAGGGTCCACACAGGCCAAGGTCTCTAAAACAGGGTCCACACAGGCCAAGGTCTCTAAAACAGGGTCCACACAGGCCAAGGTCTCTAAAACAGGGTCCACACAGGCCACGGTCTCTAACACAGGGTCCACATAGGCCAAGGTCTTTAAAACAGGGTCCACACAGGCCAAGGTCTCTAACACAGGGTCCACATAGGCCAAGGTCTTTAAAACAGGGTCCACACAGGCCAAGGTCTCTAAAACAGGGTCCACACAGGCCACGGTCTCTAACACAGGGTCAACACAGGCCAAGGTCTCTAACACAGGGTCCACAAAGACCAAGGTCTCTAAAACAGGGTCCACACAGGCCAAGGTCTCTAAAACAGGGTCCACACAGGCCAAGGTCTCTAAAACAGGGTCCACACAGGCCAAGGTCTCTAAAACAGGGTCCACACAGGCCAAGGTCTCTAAAACAGGGTCCACACAGGCCAAGGTCTCTAAAACAGGGTCCACACAGGCCAAGGTCTCTAAAACAGGGTCCACACAGGCCAAGGTCTCTAAAACAGGGTCCAGAGCAGGCCAAGGTCTCTAACACAGGGTCCACACAGGCCAAGGTCTCTAAAACAGGGTCCACACAGGCCAAGGTCTCTAAAACAGGGTCCACACAGGCCAAGGTCTCTAAAACAGGGTCCAGAGCAGGCCAAGGTCTCTAACACAGGGTCCACACAGGCCAAGGTCTCTAAAACAGGGTCCACACAGGCCAAGGTCTCTAAAACAGGGTCCAGAGCAGGCCAAGGTCTCTAACACAGGGTCCACACAGGCCAAGGTCTCTAAAACAGGGTCCACATAGGCCAAGGTCTCTAACACAGGGTCCACACAGGCCAAGGTCTCTAAAACAGGGTCCACACAGGCCAAGGTCTCTAAAACAGGGTCCACACAGGCCAAGGTCTCTAAAACAGGGTCCACACAGGCCAAGGTCTCTAAAACAGGGTCCACACAGGCCAAGGTCTCTAAAACAGGGTCCACACAGGCCACGGTCTCTAACACAGGGTCCACATAGGCCAAGGTCTTTAAAACAGGGTCCACACAGGCCAAGGTCTCTAACACAGGGTCCACATAGGCCAAGGTCTTTAAAACAGGGTCCACACAGGCCAAGGTCTCTAAAACAGGGTCCACACAGGCCACGGTCTCTAACACAGGGTCAACACAGGCCAAGGTCTCTAACACAGGGTCCACAAAGACCAAGGTCTCTAAAACAGGGTCCACACAGGCCAAGGTCTCTAAAACAGGGTCCACACAGGCCAAGGTCTCTAAAACAGGGTCCACACAGGCCAAGGTCTCTAAAACAGGGTCCACACAGGCCAAGGTCTCTAAAACAGGGTCCACACAGGCCAAGGTCTCTAAAACAGGGTCCACACAGGCCAAGGTCTCTAAAACAGGGTCCACACAGGCCAAGGTCTCTAACACAGGGTCCACACAGGCCAAGGTCTCTAAAACAGGGTCCACACAGGCCAAGGTCTCTAAAACAGGGTCCACACAGGCCAAGGTCTCTAACACAGGGTCCACACAGACCAAGGTCACTAAAACAGGGTCCACACAGGCCAAGGTCTCTAAAACAGGGTCCACACAGGCCAAGGTCTCTAACACAGGGTCCACACAGGCCAAGGTCTCTAACACAGGGTCCACACAGGCCAAGGTCTCTAAAACAGGGTCCACACAGGCCAAGGTCTCTAAAACAGGGTCCACACAGGCCAAGGTCTCTAAAACAGGGTCCACACAGGCCAAGGTCTCTAACACAGGGTCCACACAGGCCAAGGTCTCTAAAACAGGGTCCACACAGGCCAAGGTCTCTAACACAGGGTCCACACAGGCCAATGTCTCTAAAACAGGGTCCACACAGGCCAAGGTCTCTAACACAGGGTCCACACAGGCCAAGGTCTCTAAAACAGGGTCCACACAGGCCAAGGTCTCTAACAAAGGGTCCACACAGGCCATGGTCTCTAAAACAGGGTCCACACAGGCCAAGGTCTCTAACACAGGGTCCACTCAGGCCAAGGTCTCTAACAAAGGGTCCACACAGGCCATGGTCTCTAAAACAGGGTCCACATAGGCCAAGGTCTCTAAAACAGGGTCCACACAGGCCAAGGTCTCTAAAACAGGGTCCACACAGGCCAAGGTCTCTAAAACAGGGTCCACACAGGCCAAGGTCTCTAAAACAGGGTCCACACAGGCCAAGGTCTCTAAAACAGGGTCCACACAGGCCAAGGTCTCTAACACAGGGTCCACATAGGCCAAGGTCTCTAAAACAGGGTCCACACAGGCCAAGGTCTCTAAAACAGGGTCCACACAGGCCAAGGTCTCTAACACAGGGTCCACACAGACCAAGGTCACTAAAACAGGGTCCACACAGGCCAAGGTCTCTAAAACAGGGTCCACACAGGCCAAGGTCTCTAACACAGGGTCCACACAGGCCAAGGTCTCTAAAACAGGGTCCACACAGGCCAAGGTCTCTAACAAAGGGTCCACACAGGCCATGGTCTCTAAAACAGGGTCCACATAGGCCAAGGTCTCTAAAACAGGGTCCACACAGGCCAAGGTCTCTAAAACAGGGTCCACACAGGCCCAGGTCTCTAACAAAGGGTCCACACAGGCCAAGGTCTCTAAAACAGGGTCCACACAGGCCAAGGTCTATAAAACAGGGTCCACACAGGCCAAGGTCTCTAACACAGGGTCCACACAGGCCCAGGTCTCTAACACAGGGTCCACACAGGCCAAGGTCTCTAAAACAGGGTCCACACAGACCAAGGTCTCTAAAACAGGGTCCACACAGGCCAAGGTCTCTAAAACAGGGTCCACACAGGCCAAGGTCTCTAAAACAGGGTCCACACAGGCCAAGGTCTCTAACACAGGGTCCACACAGGCCATAAAACCAGTCCTACAGAGTTCTCTGTAGAAACAGGATGTACAGAAGCACAGATCTGCCGTTACACCATCATGAGGCCGTTATTTACGTTTTCCATTAAAAACAAACGAGCTCTGCACCGTCACATGATCAGGTACAACAGAGGAGACACTGAACTGGGTCTGACCCGACAAAACCAGGATTATGAATCACAAAGATCCAAAATTCCCACAACAGTCCAGAGAGCAGGTCCCGTCCTCCTCATTAGTGATCTCAGTCTTTTCCTAAAGTGTGCGCACGGCCGGCGTCTCAGGTTGCTTTGTTTGTTTCCATGCAGATGACACGATACAAAGATTTACAGACCTGTGACGCTCCACATCCTCTCCTTCACCGCTCTGAGTCTTGACAGACAGCAGGTTTCCAGGACTCGTCAGGCATTAAAAGATTTGATCCTTACTGGAAGCAGAGGGGCCTTCAGGGTCCGTGGAGGCGCGGAGCTTCCGAGCCAGCAATCCTCGCTAACTCTGCGGTCACGGTCAAGGAGAGGTTCATGCTCTTGTGTCTGGTTTGGTGCAGTGGGAGTGAGGTGTCCGCTGCTCTGATGTGTCTCTGCACCACATTTCTTTAGCAGGAGGAAAATCAGACCAGGGACGATGAACTCACTAAACGTCCACGTTGCTTTTATTCCGTCCACATTTACGAAAGCTACGGTAAAAAGAGCGCACGCATTACAAATTAGTAATACCTGCATATTGTACATATATTGGCTCCTAGAGGACACTTTAACACACGTTTATGCTCCTAGAGGACACTTTAACACACGTTTATGCTCCTAGAGGACACTTTAACACACGTTTATGCTCCTAGAGGACACTTTAACACACGTTTATGCTCCTAGAGGACACTTTAACACACGTTTATGCTCCTAGAGGACACTTTAACACACGTTTATGCTCCTAGAGGACACTTTAACACACGTTTTGGCTCCTAGAGGACACTTTAGCACACGTTTATGCTCCTAGAGGACACTTTAACACACGTTTAGGCTCCTAGAGGACACTTAAGCACACGTTTATGCTCCTAGAGGACACTTTAACACACGTTTATGCTCCTAGAGGACACTTTAACACACATTTATGCTCCTAGAGGACACTTAAGCACACGTTTAGGCTCCTAGAGGACACTTTAACACACGTTTATGCTCCTAGAGGACACTTTAACACACGTTTATGCTCCTAGAGGGAACTTTAATACACGTTTATGCTCCTAGAGGACACTTTAACGCACGTTTTGGTTCCTAGAGGGCACTTTAGCACATGTTAAAGTGTGTCTGTGACTTCTCTAAATATTTGACTCTGCGTTTCAGGTGAGCTGAGTAAAAGGTGGGCTGTGTTTAAAGATGGATGACAGGATGAAGGGGGGGGCGTGGGGGGGGGGCTTCCATAGAAACTGATCTAACTCCTGATCACGGTCCTCTCCGCTGACCCCAGAAAGGCTGCGGTGTTGGCACCAGCTCGCCTGTCTGATCTCCAGCTGCTCGCTGAGTAATTGGAAGTGAGCGCTTATGTATTTGTGTAATGAGCTGACAGCGTATTTCCACTCCTTACCCCAAAGGCTCGCCTAATCAACATGGTCACGCTGTTTCTCTGTTAGTGACAGCTTTCGCCACAATGGCCGTGACAAAACGTCAAGCAGCGGACAGATGTGTGTGTGTGTGTGTGTGTGTGTGTGTGTGTGTGTGTGTTGTGGGTGGGCTTCAGCTGCTCCCCCAGCACTGCGTCAACATCTCTCCGTCAGTCCGCAGCTCAAAAGCGCTCTTGTCCCTGCTGTGATAGATGATTTACAAAGACGTGGCATGTGTGTGTGAATGTAACCTTTATGTGTCACACCAACAAGTCCCAGGCTACACACACACACACACACACACACACACACACACACACGCCGCCACACACACCGTGACCTTGTTCCCTTGTGGTGTCAGATACAGATGTGCGTTCAGAAAGCTGCAGAGATTGTTTACGGTTAAAAAGGATAAATCACGCGTGCATGTCCGACACACTGTCAGTCCACGCTCGTCACAACCTGACGCCTGATCTGGATCCTTTCTCAACGCTGCGGGCGCCATTTTTCAACGTGCAGTAGTTCGGTTTAGGCAACGCAACTAAACAAACGTATTTTCCGCATTATAAGGAGCATAGAATAGACGCTACAGTGGAGGCTGGGGTTAAGTTAAGGACCGCCTCTAAACCCATTGATGCTAAGTTGGCGTGCTAGCGCTGTTGCCTTCAGTGGAACAGTGATCGTACGGACTCTTCTACTTGCTGCTCTCTGTTCAACAACCCACTGTTGGAGTTTGTCCTCCAGCTGCAGCCGTCTCGCTCTGTTCCCTCTAAACTCTGTTTAGTCTTCTTTACTCGGCGCAGGTCGTCTTGTTGCTTCCTCCACTTCGGCACCATTGATTGGTTCATGTTAAACTCTCTGGCTGCTGCTCTATTCCCGTGTTCTACTGCGTGACTAATGGCCTTGAGTGTAAACTCTGCGTCGTAAGCGTGTCTCTTAACAGGAGCCATTTTGGGCTCTTTACACAAACACAGACATGGAAATGAAACGGCACGCTTCACGCAGTCGTATATCTCAACATGCACCGCGCGTTACTTCTTCTACGGGGGAAATAGAGTCGGCGGCTGCTCACCGTAGTTGGAGACCTGTTGTGGCTCAATATTGGTCCATATATAAGGAGCACCGCATTATAAGGAGCACTGAGACATGTGGAGGTTTTTAGGTGCAACTTATAGTGCGGAAAATACGGTAATTGGTTAAGTTTAACACACATTTTGGCTCCTAGAGAACACTTTAGCACACATTTATGCTCCTAGAGGACACTTTAGCACACATTTATGCTCCTAGAGGACACTTTAGCACACGTTTATGCTCCTAGAGGACACTTTAGCACACATTTGTGCTCCTAGAGGACACTTCAACACACGTTTATGCTCCTAGAGGACATTTTAGCACACGTTTATGCTCCTAGAGGACACTTTAACACACGTTTAGGCTCCTAGAGGACACTTTAGCACACGTTTATGCTCCTAGAGGACACTTTAACACACGTTTATGCTCCTAGAGGACACTTTAACACACACTTATGCTCCTAGAGGACACTTTAGCACACGTTTAAGCTCCTAGAGGACACTTTAACACACGTTTATGCTCCTAGAGGACACTTTAACACACGTTTTGGCTCCTAGAGAACACTTTAACACACGTTTATGCTCCTAGAGGACACTTTAACACACGTTTATGCTCCTAGAGGACACTTTAACACACGTTTATGCTCCTAGAGGACACTTTAACACACGTTTTGGCTCCTAGAGGCAACAAAACAAAACTACTTGCTAAGTTTACAAAATGATGTTGGTTTGGGTTTAAAATAAAGGAAGTTACATAAGTTAAAGTTGACTTTGCGCTTCACAAACAGAGTTTAAGTCCTGGGTTTGTTTCATCCACGACGACGACTTCCCTGCACCGGGACAGAGCAGCGTTCAGGGTCAGGGGGTCAGGGGGTCAGGGTCTGCACTGGTCTCTTTCCTCAGCTGGAGAACTATAAGAATCTATTTTACTTCCAAATAAAACCCTTAAAACCGTTGTGATGCGACTCTGACCCAGTCTAAGCGGAGCCTTCAGCCTTCAGCCTTTTCTCGTTGGACACAAACGCTGAAAACTGGGAACAACAGAAACTCCGAGAGGTGAAAAGGCAAGTGATACAAGAAGGGTCCTGTCTTTTAAATGTGTAACTGAAGCTGACGGGGCTCCGTGTGAAATCAGCTTTGGCTGAAGGGCTTCACAGATTAGACCCTATCTGAGCGCTCCCCCAGGACCGCCGCCCCCGACCACAGACCCAGAGCCCCCTATCGCCTGTGAGGGGAGCGGCGGGCGCAGGAGAGGTCAGCGTGGATCGCTTACGGAGGTGTTCCATTTAAAACGCCAAAACAATTTTCCTCTGAGCTGCTGAAGGTCTGTTTTGGAAACCCCCCCCCTCTCCCTCCCTCCGTGCCACTTCACCCAAAATGCAACTCCAAACATATGTTAAAGTGTCCTCTAGGAGCGTAAACGTGTGTTAAAGTGTCCTCTAGGAGCCAAAACGTGTGTTAAAGTGTCCTCTAGGAGCATAAACGTGTGTTAAAGTGTCCTCTAGGAGCATAAACGTGTGTTAAAGTGTCCTCTAGGAGCATAAACGTGTGCTAAAGAGTCCTCTAGGAGCATAAACGTGTGTTAAAGTGTTCTCTAGGAGCATAAACGTGTGTTAAAGAGTCCTCTAGGAGCATAAACGTGTGTTAAAGTGTCCTCTAGGAGCATAAACGTGTGTTAAAGTGTCCTCTAGGAGCCAAAACGTGTGCTAAAGTGTCCTCTAGGAGCATAAACGTGTGTTAAAGTGTCCTCTAGGAGCCTAAACATGTGCTAAAGTGTCTAGGAGCATAAACGTGTGTTAAAGTGTCCTCTAGGAGCCTAAACATGTGCTAAAGTGTCTAGGAGCATAAACGTGTGTTAAAGTGTCCTCTAGGAGCCTAAACATGTGCTAAAGTGTCCTCTAGGAGCATAAACGTGTGTTAAAGTGTCGTCTAGGAGCCAAAATGTGTCCTAAAGTGTCCTCTAGGAGCATAAACGTGTGTTAAAGTGTCCTCTATGAGCATAAACGTGTGCTAAAGTGTCCTCTAGGAGCATAAACGTGTGTTAAAGTGTCCTCTAGGAGCATAAACGTGTGTTAAAGTGTCCTCTAGGAGCCTAAACGTGTGTTAAAGTGTCCTCTAGGAGCATAAACGTGTGTTAAAGTGTCCTCTAGGAGCCTAAACGTGTGTTAAAGTGTCCTCTAGGAGCATTAACTTGTCCTAAAGTGTCCTCTAGGAGCATTAACGTGTGCAAAAGTGTCCTCTAGGAGACTAAACGTGTGTTAAAGTGTCCTCTAGGAGCATAAACGTGTGCAAAAGTGTCCTCTAGGAGACTAAACGTGTGTTAAAGTGTCCTCTAGGAGCCTAAACGTGTGCTAAAGTGTCCTCTAGGAGCATAAAAGTGTGCTAAAGTGAACTCTAGGAGCATAAACGTGTGCTAAAGTGTCCTCTAGGAGCATAAACGTGTGCTAAAGTGTCCTCTAGGAGCATAAACGTGTGTTAAAGTGTCCTCTAGGAGCCTAAACGTGTGTTAAAGTGTCCTCTAGGAGCATTAACGTGTGTTAAAGTGTCCTCTAGGAGCATAAACGTGTGCTAAAGTGTCCTCTAGGAGCATAAACGTGTGTTAAAGTGTCCTCTAGGAGCATAAACGTGTGCAAAAGTGTCCTCTAGGAGACTAAACGTGTGTTAAAGTGTCCTCTAGGAGCATAAACGTGTGTTAAAGTGTCCTCTAGGAGCCTAAACGTGTGTTAAAGTGTCCTCTAGGAGCATAAACGTGGGCTAAAGTGTCCTCTAGGAGCATACACGTGTGTTAAAGTGTCCTCTAGGAGCATAAACATGTGTTAAAGTGTCCTCTAGGAGCATAAACGTGTGTTAAAGTGTCCTCTAGGAGCCTAAACATGTGTTAAAGTGTCCTCTAGGAGCATAAACATGTGCTAAAGTGTCCTCTAGGAGCATAAACGTGTGTTAAAGTGTCCTCTAGGAGCATAAACGTGTGTTAAAGTGTCCTCTAGGAGCATAAACGTGTGCTAAAGTGTCCTCTAGGAGCATAAATGTGTGCTAAAGTGCCCTTTAGGAGCATAAACGTGTGTTAAAGTGTCCTCTAGGAGCATGAACGTGTGTTAAAGTGTCCTCTAGGAGCATAAATGTGTGTTAAAGTGTCCTCTAGGAGCATAAACGTGTGCTAAAGTGTCCTCTAGGAGTATAAACGTGTTAAAGTGTCCTCTAGGAGCATAAACGTGTGTTAAAGTGTCCTCTAGGAGACTAAACGTGTGTTAAAGTGTCCTCTAGGAGCATAAACGTGTGTTAAAGTGTCCTCTAGGAGCATAAACGTGTGCTAAAGTGTCCTCTAGGAGTATAAACGTGTTAAAGTGTCCTCTAGGAGCATAAACGTGTGTTAAAGTGTCCTCTAGGAGCATAACCGTGTGCTCAAGTGTCCTCTAGGAGCATAACCGTGTGTTAAAGTGTCCTCTAGGAGCATAAACGTTTGCTAAAGTGTCCTCTAGGAGCATAAACGTGTGCTAAAGTGTCCTCTAGGAGCATAACCGTGTGCTCAAGTGTCCTCTAGGAGCATAAACGTGTGCTAAAGTGTCCTCTAGGAGCATAAACGTGTGTTAAAGTGTCCTCTAGGAGCATAAACGTGTGCTAAAGTGTCCTCTAGGAGCATAAACGTGTGCTAAAGTGTCCTCTAGGAGCATAAACGTGTGCTAAAGTGTCCTCTAGGAGCATAAACGTGTTTTAAAGTGTCCTCTAGGAGCATAAACGTGTGTTAAAGTGGCCTCTAGGAGCATAAACGTGTGCTAAAGTGTCCTCTAGGAGACTAAACGTGTGTTAAAGTGTCCTCTAGGAGCTAACACATGTGTTAAACCACCCCTCCCTCCCTCCCTCTGTGCCACTTCACCCACAATGCAACTCCTGACATGCAACTCCTGTGAACCCGGGGTAACCTGCGATGGAGGTTAGGTTTGGTTCAGGGCCCGCTCGGGGCCTCACAGGCCTCAAACCGCGAGCAAAGAAGGGACCGACTCCACTGGTGTCGTGAGCAGCGGAGGCCGCGCGAGTGCGTGTTACATATTTCCTGGAGTCATTACAATCACAGGCGCTCGCTCCCTCGCCCTCCCTCGCTCGCCCTCGCTCGCCCTCCCTCCGTGTGTCCTTGCAGTAATCTGGGGTTCTGCTGCGCGGGGCGCCCGTCCATGCGTGACCGCGTGTAACATAATCAAAAAGTCAGCGCTGTGTTTTATACAAGCAATCAGAGCCAATCAGTGTGAGCCCAGTGTGTGATGGGGAGGGGGGGCTGGGGGGGCTCGGGGGGCTCGGGGGCCCCGGCCCGGTGTGTTACTCATCAGTCTCCGGCCCCGGCGCTCTGTTTGGATTGCTGTGTTTGGATAAAGCAGATTGGTTTGCACTTAACCCTGAAATCTATGCAGAACCGCTCTCCTGATGATTCTCCTCGGGCCGCGCCGCTCACCGACGTGGCAGCCGCCGTAAACGCAGCGCCGCCTGAAGAGAAATGGCACATAATGAAGTGTGACACGGTCGCCAAGGGGGGGGGGGGCACATGTCCCTCACATACACACACACACACACACACGTGGACACACACACACACAGACAAACACACACACAGGCACACACACAGACACACACACACACACAGACACACACACACGGACACACACACACACACACAAACAGACACACACAGACGCACACACACAGAGACACACACACAGAAGCACAGACACAGACACAGACACAGACACACACACACACACACACACACACACACGGACACACACGCACAGAGACACACACACACACACACAGACACACACACACACACGTGGACACACACACACACACACACACACACAGACAAACACACACACACACACACACACACGCACACACAGACGCACACACACACACACCCACACACACACACGCACGCACGCACGCACGCACGCACACACACACACACACACACACACACAAACAGACACACACAGACGCACACACACAGAGACACACACACATAGAAGCACAGACACACGCACAGACACAGACACAGACACACACACAGACACACACACACACACACACACACACACACACACACACACACACACACACACACACACACACACACACACACACACACACACACACACACATGGACACACACACACACACACACACACACACACACACACAGCAGCTTCAGTCGTGTCGTGGAGGAAACACTTTTACTCTGAACTCCGTGAGGTGAACGCCGTGATCCTTCCATCTGTCATCTCCTTTAGTCTTTTCTTTAATCTGTAGCTCATGAAGAAGAAGCTGCCAATCAAAGTGTGTTGGTGAAGTTCTTCTGGCTCTGTGCACGGCACTGCTTTGACCCCCCTGTGGAGGATTTTGGTAACGTTGAATCTAAGCACGGGGGGGGGGGGGGGTTTTCTCGTCACCCAGGTGGGGTCATCCCTCTGTGTGTGTGTGTGTGTGTGTGTGTGTGTGTGTGTGTAGGGACTCTTCTCCTGCTGCTGCAGAGGTTTGCTGTTATTTTCAGCAGCATAAGTGGTTAAAAAAGACCTTTGAATGCCTTCCCCGTGCTGCCCCGAGCTAATCACTGTTAGCCACGTCCACCTGTTAGCATCTCTCCAGATTTCTCCCTGAATAAAAACTGTCTCCATGGTTACTGAGGATTAAAGTGCAGAAAAAGACCCTGGGATGATTTTACGCTGGAGTTTCACTTTAACGTTTACACTCTGGAGGTTTCACTGTTTTTGCATTTTTAAATCCCCAGGACGCCGTCGCAGTCTTAACGAAATGCAGATATTTTGTCGTTTTCTTCCGCAACGGTAAAAATACCATAACAATGGATTCATTTAGTGATAGATTCTAAAGTGAAGGCACCAGGCGACGATGGTCCAACACAATCACTGAGCCGATGCATCGAGAACGATTCAAAGGAGTTCAACAAATGAAACAAAGAAAAAACTGAAATAAAACGTTTTTGGAGACGAAAAAGAACGATCAAAACTCGTAATGCTAAAAACCAGAACCTCAGGTGTAAACATCGACTCCGCGGCTGCTTTCTCAAGGACCTTCAGCCTCTTAACATGGGGCCACTGCTCGTACCGCTGTTCCACCAGCCACTAAACTCTCAGAGCTGAACTTCAACAGTCACAAGGTCCCAAAGTCAAAGCTGTCCCTAAAGACTTCATCCAGGACTAAAGGAAGCAGCACTGAACGCTTTATTAAAACACACCAGGGCCGTTTTTACCGAGAGTTTCATAAACAGTTTAATTTATTATTTTTTCTCCTATCCTTCATAACTCATGCCTCACGCTGAATATGAGGTTATTTATATCTAATATCAGCAGCTTCAGCAACACCAGGGAGTGCAGTTACCATGGAAACGTGTCTGATATTTTTACACATTTAAGTAAAGAGGCTGCTGCTGAAGCACATATGTTTATATTATATTTATATTATCTTTATATTATCTTTATATTTATATATCACTCAGTACATAACTCCTCCAGCAGAGGGCAGCAGTGAAACGCGCGCTGATTTCACAGCAAAGTCTGTTAAATATTAATAATTCAGTTCATTTACGCTGAAATAACAATAACAGAGGCTCCAGTTTTAGTCCCACAGTTATGAAATATGATGAAATATAGAATATTAGCAGAGCAAAGAAGCATCAGACACGTGATAATAAACAATATAAAGCAGTAAAATGAGTAAACGTTAACAAACGAGTGCAGAATAAAGGAAATATTAATATAAAGAGGATGAAAGTTTTCACAGCACGTCAGAAATACTGATATTAATGTTTCACAGTGAGTTAAACTTTGTTATTGTGTTTTATTCCATGTTTAGAGCTCCAGTTTAAGAACTCACATCTGACGTCACAGCTATAATAAATGTGTCCTTTGGAGCACGTGCAGACCGCCACAGACCCCCACAGACCGCCACAGACCCCCACAGACCGCCACAGACCGCCTCAGACCGCCACAGACCCCCACAGACCCCAACAGATCGCCTCAGACCCCCACAGACCCCCACAGACCCCCACAGACCCCCACAGACCGCCTCAGACCTCCACAGACCCCCACAGACCCCCACAGACCCCCACAGACCGCCTCAGACCCCCACAGACCCCCACAGACCCCCACAGACCCCCACAGACCGCCTCAGACCTCCACAGACCGCCACAGACGCCTCAGCAGCCTCTCTACAGCAGTCTGAAGCCCCCTAAAGGAGCAAAGCTGCACCTGGTTCCAGGTGCGGACTGACGGGACGGTAAACCAGAGGAAGTCCAGGGACCGGAGAATCTATTTCTGAGGAAAAACCCAATAATTCATATTTTTAATGCTTTTGTGTTTGGTTCAAACATTTGTTCACGACCATAATCTCCACCAGGGGGCAGCAGAGGAAACAGAGTACAACACACACACACACACACACACACACACCAGGGGGCAGCAGAGTACAACACACACACACACACACACACACACACACACACACACACACACACACACACACACACACACACACACACACACACACACACACACACACACACAACAAAATATACACAGGAAGTTTGGCTCCGTCTATCTATATCTCTATCACCCTCCTCTCTTGGTCAGTATGGGGAATTGAACCAGCGACCCCTTGGTTCCCAAGTCAAGTCCCTATGGACGGCTCTGCAGAGGCCAGGACCCCGGCAGGAGCAGGAGAGGCCCCCACACCCCCCCCCCCCCCATCAGCAGCGCCACCTGAGGCCTGACGTGTTGGACAGCGTGCCTTACCTCAGCACTGCCAGCAGGGGGTGAGGGGGCAGGACCAGGACCAGGACCAGGACCAGGACCAGGACCAGGACCAGGGCCCGGGCCAACTCCTCCTCCAGGACCAGGGCCGGGCCAACTCCTCCTCCAGGACCAGGGCCGGGCCAACGCCTCCTCCAGGACCAGGACCAGGGCCGGGCCAACTCCTCCTCCAGGACCAGGCCCGGGCCAACGCCTCCTCCAGGACCAGGGCCAGGGCCGGGCCAACGCCTCCTCCAGGACCAGGGCCGGGCCAACTCCTCCTCCAGGACCAGGGCCGGGGCCAGGCCAACGCCTCCTCCAGGACCAGGGCCGGGCCAACTCCTCCTCCAGGACCAGGGCCGGGCCAACGCCTCCTCCAGGACCAGGGCCGGGCCAACTCCTCCTCCAGGACCAGGGCCGGGCCAACTCCTCCTCCAGGACCAGGGCCGGGCCAACGCCTCCTCCAGGACCAGGGCCAGGGCCGGGCCAACTCCTCCTCCAGGACCAGGGCCAGGCCAACGCCTCCTCAAGGACCAGGGCCGGGCCAACTCCTCCTCCAGGACCAGGGCCGGGGACGGGCCGGGCCAACGCCTCCTCCAGGACCAGGGCTGGGCCAACTCCTCCTCCAGGACCAGGGCCGGGCCAACTCCTCCTCCAGGACCAGGGCCGGGCCAACGCCTCCTCCAGGACCAGGGCCAGGCCAACTCCTCCTCCAGGACCAGGGCCGGGGACGGGCCGGGCCAACGCCTCCTCCAGGACCAGGGCTGGGCCAACTCCTCCTCCAGGACCAGGGCCGGGCCAACTCCTCCTCCAGGACCAGGGCCGGGCCAACGCCTCCTCCAGGACCAGGGCCAGGGCCGGGCCAACTCCTCCTCCAGGACCAGGGCCAGGCCAACGCCTCCTCAAGGACCAGGGCCGGGCCAACTCCTCCTCCAGGACCAGGGCCGGGGAGAGGCCAACTCCTCCTCCAGCACCAGGGCCGGGGACGGGCCGGGCCAACGCCTCCTCCAGGACCAGGGCTGGGCCAACTCCTCCTCCAGGACCAGGGCCGGGCCAACTCCTCCTCCAGGACCAGGGCCGGGCCAACGCCTCCTCCAGGACCAGGGCCAGGCCAACTCCTCCTCCAGGACCAGGGCCGGGCCAACGCCTCCTCCAGGACCAGGGCTGGGCCAACTCCTCCTCCAGGACCAGGGCCAGGCCAACTCCTCCTCCAGGACCAGGGCCGGGCCAACGCCTCCTCCAGGACCAGGGCCAGGCCAACTCCTCCTCCAGGACCAGGGCCGGGCCAACGCCTCCTCCAGGACCAGGGCTGGGCCAACTCCTCCTCCAGGACCAGGGCCGGGCCAACGCCTCCTCCAGGACCAGGGCCAGGCCAACTCCTCCTCCAGGACCAGGGCCAGGCCAACTCCTCCTCCAGGACCAGGGCCGGGCCAACTCCTCCTCCAGGACCAGGGCCGGGCCAACTCCTCCTCCAGGACCAGGGCCGGGGGCCCGTGGGAGTCAGCAGCAGCAGCTCCTTCTGTGTGGGAGGATGAACGTGTCAGTATCACTCTGACGTTGCACCTGGAACAAAGTGGAACGGGTTTGTTATGAAGCAGGAGCCGGAAGAAGTAGTCTACACTTAACCGTCTCCTTTGTTCTAAACACAGATATTTAAACATGTTGTGATTTAACGGTCCTCCAGCAGGAGGGAGGACACTCAGAGTCAAACGCACTGACGCAGCCTCCCGTCGTCGTCATCGTCGTCGTGCTCTCAGGTCTAAAACACTCGGCCCATTGTGTTCTGAGACGTGAGGAGACGACGTGTTTACAGGAAGTTCACACTCAATCACCTGCGAGTGGACCAGGACCAGGACATCCTGGCTCTGAGGGTCAGGTCACATGTGACAGCTCCGTCAGAGACGCTCCTGCAGTCGGGACCAGGGAGCCCGGCGTCATGGAAACCGTCTGAAGTCCCGTCTGAGCGCCGTTAAAGATGAACTGTAGGACTCCTGTGATTACAGGAACACTTTCACTATCTCAGGACAGGAAGTGAGTCAGAGCCAATGATACAAAAAGATGCTAAATGACTAAAAATAGATGCAAAACCAGCACAACAAGTGTGTGTGTGTGTGTGTGTGTGTGTGTGTGTGTGTGTGTGTGTGTGTGTGTGTGTGTGTGTGTGTGTGTGTGTGTGTGTGTGTGTCTGTGTGTGTGTGTTTATTGGATGATTGACCAGAGAGGATGTTTCAGATCCCTGGTGAGACATGTGGTGTTCTCTCAACACACACACACTCTCTCTGACACGTGTGTGTGTGTGTGTGAGAGTGTGTGTGTGTGTGTGCGTGTGTGTGTGTGTGTGCGTGTGTGTGTGTGTGTGTGCGTGTGTGCGTGCGTGTGTGCGTCCGTGTGTGCGTGTGTGTGTGTGTGTGTGTGTGTGTGTGGAGAGGTCACAGGTCACCACTGTGTGCAGCTGCAGAGCCGGTGGTTCGACTCCCCTCACGTGTCGTTATCAGTGACGATGTTTTTGTTGTTGATTATTTTTAAAACCTCCCGTTTCTAAAAACGAGCGTTTCAGACGTGAAAGCGTTTCCATGGCGGCGTTGTTTCATTTCTTCTTCTTCATCTCTTTAATATTTAAAAGTGTTTAGTGCAAAAATGTTCCCACTGTAAAAAAACAAACCCCAGAACACGAGCTCAGTGAGGCTGGAACACGCTTTCCTCCCCCGCTGCACGAACCCAGAGGAATCCTGGGAATGAGGCGTCGGTGAGGAGCCGAGAGCCGGCGTCTGGTTATCAGAGCAAACACCGACGCACGTGAGCGCTCTGGAATCTGTCAGACACACAGATGCAAAACCAGCACAAAGAGATGCAAAATCAGCACAAATAGATGCAAAACGTGTGTTTGGTGAACGTGTGTTTGGTGAACTTGTGTTTGATGAACGTGTGTTTGATGTTTGATGAACGTGTGTTTGATGAACGTGTGTTTGGTGAACGTGTGTTTGATGAACGTGTGTTTGATGTTTGATGAACGTGTGTTTGGTGAACGTGTGTTTGGTGAACGTGTGTTTGATGAACGTGTGTTCGGTGAACGTGTGTTTAATGAACGTGTGTTTGATGAACGTGTGTTTGGTGAACGTGTGTTTGATGAACGTGTGTTTGATGAACGTGTGTTTGATGAACGTGTGTTTGGTGAACGTGTGTTTGGTGAACGTGTGTTTGGTGAACGTGTGTTTGATGAACGTGTGTTTGATGAACGTGTGTTTGGTGAACGTGTGTTTGATGAACGTGTGTTTGATGAACGTGTGTTTGGTGAACGTGTGTTTGGTGAACGTGTGTTTGATGAACGTGTGTTTGATGAACGTGTGTTTGGTGAACGTGTGTTTGGTGAACGTGTGTTTGGTGAACGTGTGTTTGATGAACGTGTGTTTGATGAACGTGTGTTTGGTGAACGTGTGTTTGGTGAACGTGTGTTTAATGAACGTGTGTTTGATGAACGTGTGTTTGGTGAACGTGTGTTTGATGAACGTGTGTTTGGTGAACGTGTGTTTGGTGAACGTGTGTTTGATGAACGTGTGTTTGATGAACGTGTGTTTGATGAACGTGTGTTTGGTGAACGTGTGTTTGATGAACGTGTGTTTGATGTTTGATGAACGTGTGTTTGATGAACGTGTGTTTGGTGAACGTGTGTTTGGTGAACGTGTGTTTGGTGAACGTGTGTTTGATGAACGTGTGTTTGATGAACGTGTGTTCGATGTTTGATGAACGTGTGTTTGGTGAACGTGTGTTTGATGAACGTGTGTTTGATGAACGTGTGTTTGGTGAACGTGTGTTTGATGAACGTGTGTTTGATGTTTGATGAACGTGTGTTTGATGAACGTGTGTTTGGTGAACGTGTGTTTGGTGAACGTGTTTGATGAACGTGTGTTTGATGAACGTGTGTTTGGTGAACGTGTGTTTGGTGAACGTGTGTTTGATGAACGTGTGTTTGATGAACGTGTGTTTGGTGAACGTGTGTTTGGTGAACGTGTGTTTGATGTTTGGTGAACGTGTGTTTGGTGAACGTGTGTTTGATGAACGTGTGTTTGATGAACGTGTGTTTGATGAACGTGTGTTTGATGTTTGGTGAACGTGTGTTTGGTGAACGTGTGTTTGGTGAACGTGTTTGATGAACGTGTGTTTGATGAACGTGTGTTTGGTGAACGTGTGTTTGATGAACGTGTGTTTGATGTTTGGTGAACGTGTGTTTGGTGAACGTGTGTTTGGTGAACGTGTGTTTGGTGAACGTGTGTTTGATGAACGTGTGTTTGATGAACGTGTGTTTGGTGAACGTGTGTTTGGTGAACGTGTGTTTGGTGAACGTGTGTTTGATGAACGTGTGTTTGGTGAACGTGTGTTTGATGAACGTGTGTTTGATGAACGTGTGTTTGATGTTTGGTGAACGTGTGTTTGATGAACGTGTGTTTGATGTTTGGTGAACGTGTGTTTGATGAACGTGTGTTTGATGAACGTGTGTTTGATGTTTGGTGAACGTGTGTTTGATGAACGTGTGTTTGATGAACGTGTGTTTGGTGAACGTGTGTTTGATGAACGTGTGTTTGATGAACGTGTGTTTGATGTTTGGTGAACGTGTGTTTGATGAACGTGTGTTTGATGAACGTGTGTTTGGTGAACGTGTGTTTGATGAACGTGTGTTTGATGTTTGATGAACGTGTGTTTGATGAACGTGTGTTTGGTGAACGTGTGTTTGATGAACGTGTGTTTGATGAACGTGTGTTTGGTGAACGTGTGTTTGGTGAACGTGTGTTTGATGTTTGGTGAACGTGTGTTTGGTGAACGTGTGTTTGGTGAACGTGTGTTTGATGAACGTGTGTTTGATGAACGTGTGTTTGATGTTTGGTGAACGTGTGTTTGATGAACGTGTGTTTGATGTTTGATGAACGTGTGTTTGATGAACGTGTGTTTGGTGAACGTGTGTTTGGTGAACGTGTGTTTGATGAACGTGTGTTTGATGAACGTGTGTTTGGTGAACGTGTGTTTGGTGAACGTGTGTTTGATGAACGTGTGTTTGATGAACGTGTGTTTGGTGAACGTGTGTTTGATGAACGTGTGTTTGATGTTTGATGAACGTGTTTGATGAACGTGTGTTTGATGTTTGATGAACGTGTGTTTGATGAACGTGTGTTTGATGTTTGGTGAACGTGTGTTTGATGAACGTGTGTTTGATGAACGTGTGTTTGATGAACGTGTGTTTGGTGAACGTGTGTTTGGTGAACGTGTGTTTGATGAACGTGTGTTTGATGAACGTGTGTTTGGTGAACGTGTGTTTGGTGAACGTGTGTTTGATGTTTGGTGAACGTGTGTTTGGTGAACGTGTGTTTGATGAACGTGTGTTTGATGAACGTGTGTTTGATGAACGTGTGTTTGATGTTTGGTGAACGTGTGTTTGGTGAACGTGTGTTTGGTGAACGTGTTTGATGAACGTGTGTTTGATGAACGTGTGTTTGGTGAACGTGTGTTTGATGAACGTGTGTTTGATGTTTGGTGAACGTGTGTTTGGTGAACGTGTGTTTGGTGAACGTGTGTTTGGTGAACGTGTGTTTGATGAACGTGTGTTTGATGAACGTGTGTTTGGTGAACGTGTGTTTGGTGAACGTGTGTTTGGTGAACGTGTGTTTGATGAACGTGTGTTTGGTGAACGTGTGTTTGATGAACGTGTGTTTGATGAACGTGTGTTTGATGTTTGATGAACGTGTGTTTGATGAACGTGTGTTTGATGTTTGGTGAACGTGTGTTTGATGAACGTGTGTTTGATGAACGTGTGTTTGGTGAACGTGTGTTTGATGAACGTGTGTTTGATGAACGTGTGTTTGATGAACGTGTGTTTGATGTTTGGTGAACGTGTGTTTGATGAACGTGTGTTTGGTGAACGTGTGTTTGATGAACGTGTGTTTGATGTTTGATGAACGTGTGTTTGATGAACGTGTGTTTGGTGAACGTGTGTTTGATGAACGTGTGTTTGATGAACGTGTGTTTGGTGAACGTGTGTTTGGTGAACGTGTGTTTGATGTTTGGTGAACGTGTGTTTGGTGAACGTGTGTTTGGTGAACGTGTGTTTGATGAACGTGTGTTTGATGAACGTGTGTTTGATGTTTGGTGAACGTGTGTTTGATGAACGTGTGTTTGATGTTTGATGAACGTGTGTTTGATGAACGTGTGTTTGGTGAACGTGTGTTTGGTGAACGTGTGTTTGATGAACGTGTGTTTGATGAACGTGTGTTTGGTGAACGTGTGTTTGGTGAACGTGTGTTTGATGAACGTGTGTTTGATGAACGTGTGTTTGGTGAACGTGTGTTTGATGAACGTGTGTTTGATGAACGTGTGTTTGGTGAACGTGTGTTTGGTGAACGTGTGTTTGATGAACGTGTGTTTGATGAACGTGTGTTTGGTGAACGTGTGTTTGATGTTTGGTGAACGTGTGTTTGATGAACGTGTGTTTGGTGAACGTGTGTTTGGTGAACGTGTGTTTGATGTTTGACGAACGTGTGTTTGGTGAACGTGTGTTTGATGAACGTGTGTTTGATGTTTGATGAACGTGTGTTTGATGAACGTGTGTTTGATGAACGTGTGTTTGGTGAACGTGTGTTTGATGAACGTGTGTTTGGTGAACGTGTGTTTGATGAACGTGTGTTTGGTGAACGTGTGTTTGGTGAACGTGTGTTTGGTGAACGTGTGTTTGGTGAACGTGTGTTTGGTGAACGTGTGTTTGATGAACGTGTGTTTGGTGAACGTGTGTTTGATGTTTGATGAACGTGTGTTTGATGAACGTGTGTTTGATGTTTGATGAACGTGTGTTTGGTGAACGTGTGTTTGATGAACGTGTGTTTGATGAACGTGTGTTTGATGAACGTGTGTTTGGTGAACGTGTGTTTGATGTTTGATGAACGTGTGTTTGATGAACGTGTGTTTGATGTTTGATGAACGTGTGTTTGGTGAACGTGTGTTTGATGAACGTGTGTTTGATGAACGTGTGTTTGATGAACGTGTGTTTGGTGAACGTGTGTTTGATGAACGTGTGTTCGGTGAACGTGTGTTTGATGAACGTGTGTTTGGTGAACGTGTGTTTGATGAACGTGTGTTTGGTGAACGTGTGTTTGATGTTTGGTGAACGTGTGTTTGATGAACGTGTTAAAACTTTAAATTCAGAAAAACAAAAGAAACAAAATAAAAAGAAAAACTTCTTCTCACCTTCTCTTCTTTTTTTCTTCAGCTGTAGATTCACACACACACACACACACACACACACACACACACACACACACACAGAGACAAACACACACACACACACACACACACACACACACACACACACACACACACACACACACACACACACACACACACACACACACACACACACACACACACACACACACACACACACACACACACACACACACACACACACACACACTGAGTAAAGACAAAGTCGTGAGTTGAATAAACTTTATTAATTTTCATCAACAAAAAAAATCACAAAAATAAAGATTTTACATTTCAGACGATTAAAGATTTATTTTATATTTTTATAATTTTAGATATTTATGTTTTTCCTGATCCAGTCGCACAAAAACCCACCTGCCTTAAAAAACATAAAACCATAAATATACATAAATATATATATTTATATGTATATTTATGTATTCATGTTTTTACAGAAACACACAAAGAATAAACAAAGATTTTTACTCTTTTGGTTTTTGATGCAAAAAGAAACAGATTTAAAGTCTTTTTGTGTCTTTTTTCAATAACTTTGCATCAATTTTTAGTAATTTTGTGTCTTTTTTTAGTAATTTTGCATCAATTTTTAGTCATTTTGTGTCTTTTTTTTAATAACTTTGTATCAATTTTTAGTCATTTTGTGTCGTTTTTAATAACTTTTTATCTGTTTTCAGTCGTTTTTCTTTCCTTTGTCACTTTTGTGAACGTTTCTCGTTGTTGTGCGTCCCTTTGTAGTAACGTTGCGTAACGTTGCGTCTCCCTTTGGACATTTTTCACACACATAAACACACACACACACATATACTGTATATAAACAGAATCTATAGATGTAGTAGTTTTAGTCTTTGCGATGCTTTTATGTTGTTTCAGAGACGTGTTGTGCGTCCGGAGCCCAGAGCTCGTGCCTGAGGACGGACGCAGGTGACGAACACGACTCGTTTGTGTCAAAGGCACCGAAGCGTCGCGTCTGAATCCTCGAGGACGCCGGCGACCGTCCCGTCATGAGAGCAGACGCGTCACACGTGGAGACGCTCGGACAGAGAGACGCCTCCAAACAGGCGGACGGGGAAACGCTGCCGTGGACACGCTGCCGTGGAAACGCTCCCGTGGAAACGCTCCCGTGGAAACGTTGCCGTGGAAACGCTGCCGTGGAAACGCTGCCGTGGAAACGCTGCCGTGGAAACGCTGCCGTGGAAACGCTGCCGTGGAAACGCTGCCGTGGAAACGCTGTTCCACGGTGAGAGGTTTGAAATGAAGAGGCACTTAAAGGAGCAGGAGAAGCTTCGAGGAGCAAAGTTCACGAGCGTTTCTGGTTCTGAAGGTTCGATTCGGGCCGAAGGCGGCGGAGAGAGAAGACGTCGACACCACGACGCACACGACGAACACGAGTCGCACAAACACTGAAGCGTGACGGAGCGTCTGAGGTCGTCACATGACAAGGTCGACGCCACGACTGAAACGAGACGCTGAGGAAACCAAACGCCACGTGGACGCTCCGCCTGGAACCAGCTGCTGCGGTTCCATTCAGGCGTCCACAGACTTTTGGCCTCTCACGTGTCGGGAACACGTCGACCACGTTGGAGAAACGTCTGAGTCAGCACTCAGCGGGGGTCAGAGGTCAGCGGCTCGGCTCCTCTCTGCTTCACAATGTGAGGAAACGCCGTCCGTCCCCGAGGACGAGTCGACGGCGAGCTAACGAGCGCCGCTGCGTCCTGACGCTGTTCAAACAGGACGGGCTGCGACCTTTGACCTCTGACCTCTGACCGACCCGAGGAGCTGAAGGCGTCAGCGAGCGTTTCCTGTTCCGAGGCGTTTGTTTGGATTTTATTCTGAAGGCGCGACAGGAAACGACACAGAGACGGTTCTGACAAAGAAACATTCTGGACCTTCAAAATAAAAGTTAAGTCAGATTATTTTGAAGGTCCAGAATGATTCTCTGAAGTCACAGGAAGTGGATTTAGTCACTTCCTGCTCGTGTCCTTCAGACGTACGGAGGCTCAAAGGATCAAAGGGGTTTGAATAAAAACAGTTTGTTTATGAATCATAAAAAAAAAACATCTGTAAAAGAATCAGAAATATAAAAAATAAGATATATTTGTTTATTTTTACGTGTCTTTATTTTTTTATATAAACATATTTGTCTGTTTGTGTATTTATATATTTATATTTATGTTAATTTATGTTTTTATTTATGTTCTTTATTTTTTCTTTGTTGAAACTTTACAGAGAAAAAATAGAATAATTTATAAACAAAGAATAAAAACAAACGTAAACATATTTATAAACACAAATATTTTAATTATTTAAGTCATTTCTCTTATTATTCATCATATAAATGATTTTATTTTTGTGTATTTTTTAAATTATTTCTTTATTTTTCCTTATTTTTGTCTTTTACTAAACATTTTTATCTGTTATTAAATATAAGGAAAAATAAAGAAATCATTTAAAAAATACAGAAAAATTAATTTATGATATGAAAAATATAAAGAGAAATTAAATCTAAATAAATAATCTACTAAAAATATAAATGTGTGTTTTTATTCTTTAATTCTTTGTAAATAAATTATTCTATTTTTTTCTGTAAAGTTTCAATAAAAGAAGAAAAAAGGAAAAATAAAGATGATATATTTATAAATAAATTGTAAATATACAGAAATAAATAAATATATTTTTTAATAATAATGATGTTTAATAAAATGTTTGAATATTGAATATTTTTGTTATTTGTGTTTTTTTTATTTTCTCATTTATTTTATTATTTTACAGATTTATTCTTTTTAACACGGCTCCTGTGACTCAATATTAATCTTTATTTATGTGTATTTGTGTTTATTTGTGTTTATTTATGATAAAAAGAGAAAAATGTGTCAAAACAAACGAAACTAAATCAGAATTTTGAACCTGGTTTGATCCAAACTTCATATTTTGGTTCTGGACGTTTATGAAAACGAGATCAAATTTATCGGAACATAAAAAATAAAAAATAAAAAATAAAAAATAAACGTCGTAACGTCAGAAATCAACGTTTCGTTAAAAATGTTCCTCACGCTTCGTTTTTTCTTCTTCGTTGAAATGAAATCGAACGATTTATGCAACAAACGTGAATCTTACCAAAATAAAAGCGTGTCAGCGGGTTTGTTACAGGCGTGGTTAGCGGTGGCGTGGTTAGCGGTGGCGTGGTCAGCGGTGGTGTGGTTAGCGGTGGCCTGGTTAGCGGTGGCGTGGTTAGCGGTGGCGTGGTTAGCGGTGGCGTGGTTAGCGGTGGCGTGGTCAGCGGTGGTGTGGTTAGCGGTGGCCTGGTTAGCGGTGGCCTGGTTAGCTGTGGCGTGGTTAGCGGTGGCGTGGTTAGCGGTGGCCTGGTTAGCGGTGATCGTCCCTGTGCGGCGCCCCCTGGTGTCCTCGGCGGGTAAATCCTAAACTTTGACCTTCTGTCTGTTTGCTGAACGTCAGCTGCAGAATCGTTGGCGGGTTGGTTCATTCGGACTTCCTGTCGGCTCCGTCGGTCTCTTTGGCGGTTAGCTGGGCGCCCCGTCGGCGCTCTAGTCCTCGCTGTGGTTGTACATGGCGTCCGCCGTGGGGTTCTTGCGGTGGGACGGGGGCACCAGGTGGTCGGGCAGCTCGGCGGGGAGCTCGTAGCCCTCCAGCTTCACCTTCATGAGGTGCTGCGCGAGGGCGAACTCCTCGTCGTCCAGCATCCCGTCCTGGTCGCAGTCGGCCAGCTTCCAGATCTTCCCCAGCACGGTGTTGGGCAGCCGCGAGTTCATCATCTCCTTCTTGGCGTTGGCGCCGGTGATCTTGCCGTTGACGGGCATCAGCATGTAGAAGAGCTCGTCGTAGCGGTGCTTCTCACGGCTCACGATCCAGTCCTCGGCGTCGGAGCCGGCGCTGATGCCCTCGCCGTAGCCGTGGCCGAAGGGCCCGTCCTGGGAGCCCTCGAAGCAGCCGCCCGACACCATCGCCGGCGGCTGCTTGGACTCCTCCTCACGGATCATGGACATCAGACCGGCGATCTTTGTGGCCAACATCTTGTCCACCGACTCGATCAGCTTCATCTTCAGCGACGGGAACTTACTGAAGTCGTAGTGCTGCAACATTTCCTGCAAGAGACGATCAAACTGTTACATCACACGTGTGTTTTACATCTGTTTTAGTCAGTTTTCATCTTTTTGTGCTGGTTTTGCATCTTTTTTTAGTCATTTTGCATCGTTTTGAGCTGGTTTTGCATCTATTTTTAGTCATTTTGCATCTTTTTGGTCCCTGAGCCGGTGCCCTGCAGGCCGTCTTCGTACGGCTGCCATGACAACGGGAACGTTGGCTCATGAATGTGTGATGTCACCTCCTCGTAGACAAAGTGGTGAGAGAACAACAACAACTCAAAACTCAAGACAAACTGTTCTCTATCGACACGTGATGGGAGTCGAACCGCCGGCTCTCTGCAGCTGCACACAGTGTCCTCTGCTGACCTGTGACCTCTCAACACACACACACACGCACACACATGTCTGAGAGTGTGTGTGTGTGTGTGTGTGTAAACGTCTCACCAGGGATCTGAAACTGAAACATCCTCTCTGGTCAATCATCCAATAAACAAACACACACACAGCTGACCCTTCGTTAAGCCCCGCCCCTTCACTGAGTGACAGCTGGCCTCTGGCCCTCACTTCTCCTCGGAGGCTAGTTTTCAGGATTAGCATCATTAGCATGCCAACATTAGCATGCTAACTCCGTCATCTTGACCTCGACTGTGGTCATTCGTGTGGTGGTGTTTCCATAGTAACCAGATGGTTTAGGAACACACCGTGTTAGCGTTAGCTTTGTTATGCTACTTAAATAGCCGCACTTGCAACATGACTTGAATCCAGCCTGCTGTCTGTGACATAGACACTAGATGCTAATACTAATGCTAATGCTAATGTGGAGCAGTGGAGGATTGTGGGTGTTTCCCAGTCTGTGAGCGTGGGACTGTGTTGAACATCAGTTGAAATCAGAAACGCTGCTGCTCTTCACTCCTGGAGCCGCTGGAGCTAATGTGGCTAATGCTAATGTAGAGCCGCTGGAATCTAACCTCTTCTGTTAGCCTAGCTCCCGGGCGCTGGAGCTAATGTGGCTAATGCTAATGTGGAGCCGCTGGAATCTGATCCAGAGACACGGGACTCCCACTCCCTTTAGCTGCTAACCTGCGCTGTTAGCCTAGCTCCTGGGCGCTAGAGCTAATGTGGACGTATCTCCCTCCCCCCAACGTCACATACATGCCCTTTTTTGGTCAGAGGAAAGGAGGCGGAGTCAAAGTCTGACAAGATGGAGACTCCCGTAGGCGAG
>NC_139837.1:826239-833739 GCF_963691815.1 Echiichthys vipera | reverse complement strand
TGAGTGAACAGAAGGATAAATTGATAAATGAATGGATGAATGAACGATTGCATGAATAAATGAAAGGATGAATAAATGAATGAACGGGTGAATAAATGAATGAATGCACAGATGAATGAATGAGTGAACGGATGAACGTGTGCACCACCTGTTCTCCGTGTTCTGCAGAGGCTTGGCCCAGAAGGAGCCCAGATAAACCCGGACCACCTCTGGAGTGTTGATCACTTTCCCCAGTGACCACATGAGGGCGCCGTAGACCCTCATCAGCTGCTGCGTGTCCACCTGCGAGCACACACAGGAAACAGGGGGTCACTTCCTGTCACGCGTTCCTAACGGTGACGGCGCTCCGAGTGACTCCGCCCTCCTACCTGGTCGGCCTTGTTGAGGACGACGCGGATCTTGTCGTCTTGACCTTTGAAGGCGCGGATCGCTTCGGAGAACTCGTCCGAAATGTCCAGTTTGTGAGCGTCGAACAGCAGAATGATCCGATCCACGCGCTCCCCGAACCACCGCAGCACCTCCGCAAAGTCATAACCTGCACACAGGAAGTTCATCCATTCATAACCACGTCTGCGTGAACGGGACCATCCACCAACGCAAAGTCATAACCTGCAGACAGGAAGTTCATCCATTCATAACCACGTCTGCGTGAACGGGACCATCCACCTCCGCAAAGTCATAACCTGCAGACAGGAAGTTCATCCATTCATAACCACGTCTGCGTGAACGGGACCATCCACCTCCGCAAAGTCATAACCTGCAGACAGGAAGTTCATCCATTCATAACCACGTCTGCGTGAACGGGACCAACCACCAACGCAAAGTCATAACCTGCAGACAGGAAGTTCATCCATTCATAACCACGTCTGCGTGAACGGGACCATCCACCTCCGCAAAGTCATAACCTGGAGACAGGAAGTTCATCCATTCATAACAACGTCTGCGTGAACGGGACCATCCACCTCCGCAAAGTCATAACCTGCAGACAGGAAGTTCATCCATTCATAACCACATCTGCGTGAACGGGACCATCCACCAACGCAAAGTCATAACCTGCAGACAGGAAGTTCATCCATTCATAACCACGTCTGCGAGAACGGGACCATCCACCTCCGCAAAGTCATAACCTGGAGGCAGGAAGTTCATCCATTCATAACCACGTCTGCGTGAACGGGACCATCCACCTCCGCAAAGTCATAACCTGCAGACAGGAAGTTCATCCATTCATAACCATTAAGTTTAGACACTAAAGGAGACGGTTAAGTTTAGTCTCTAAAGGAGACGGTTAAGTTTAGACGACTAAAGGAGTTATTGTTCATGGTCGTTGTGGAGGTGAAATGTGACACTTGAGAAAAGGACAACAGAGCGTGTGTGTGTGTGTGTGTGTCTGTGTGTGTGTGTGTGTGTGTGTGTGTGTGTGTGTGTGTCTGTGTGTGTGTGTGTCTGGGTGTGTGTGTGTGTGTGTGTGTGTGTGTGTCTGTGTCTGTGTGAGTGTGTCTGTGTGTGTGTGTGTGTGTGTGTGTAACATGATATGTGGCAGCAGTCTGGGTGTGGTTCCTCTTAAACTGGGTGACACTGAAGTGGAAACTAAAAACACAGAGAAGCTTTTTCCTGCTGGCAGAAAAAATCCTCCTCACAAAGTGAGCTCTGATCTGCTCCAGCGTTGTGTTTGCGTGTAAAGGTAAAAACACTAAAGTGAGCTCTGATCTGCTCCAGCGTTGTGTTTGCGTGTAAAGGTAAAAACACTAAAGTGAGCTCTGATCTGCTCCAGCGTTGTGTTTGCGTGTAAAGGTAAAAACACTAAAGTGAGCTGTGATCTGCTCCAGCGTTGTGTTTGCGTGTAAAGGTAAAAACACTAAAGTGAGCTCTGATCTGCTCCAGCGTTGTGTTTGCGTGTAAAGGTAAAAACACTAAAGTGAGCTCTGATCTGCTCCAGCGTTGTGTTTGCGTGTAAAGGTAAAAACACTAAAGTGAGCTCTGATCTGCTCCAGCGTTGTGTTTGCGTGTAAAGGTAAAAACACTAAAGTGAGCTCTGATCTGCTCCAGCGTTGTGTTTGCGTGTAAAGGTAAAAACACTAAAGTGAGCTCTGATCTGCTCCAGCGTTGTGTTTGCGTGTAAAGGTAAAAACACTAAAGTGAGCTCTGATCTGCTCCAGCGTTGTGTTTGCGTGTAAAGGTAAAAACACTAAAGTGAGCTCTGATCTGCTCCAGCGTTGTGTTTGCGTGTAAAGGTAGAAACACTAAAGTGAGCTCTGATCTGCTCCAGCGTTGTGTTTGCGTGTAAAGGTAAAAACACTAAAGTGAGCTCTGATCTGCTCCAGCGTTGTGTTTGCGTGTAAAGGTAGAAACACTAAAGTGAGCTCTGATCTGCTCCAGCGTTGTGTTTGCGTGTAAAGGTAAAAACACTAAAGTGAGCTCTGATCTGCTCCAGCGTTGTGTTTGCGTGTAAAGGTAAAAACACTAAAGCTCTGATCTGCTCCAGCGTTGTGTTTGCGTGTAAAGGTAAAAACACTAAAGTGAGCTCTGATCTGCTCCAGCGTTGTGTTTGCGTGTAAAGGTAAAAACACTAAAGTGAGCTCTGATCTGCTCCAGCGTTGTGTTTGCGTGTAAAGGTAAAAACACTAAAGTGAGCTCTGATCTGCTCCGGCGTTGTGTTTGCGTGTAAAGGTAGAAACACTAAAGTGAGCTCTGATCTGCTCCAGCGTTGTGTTTGCGTGTAAAGGTAAAAACACTAAAGTGAGCTCTGATCTGCTCCGGCGTTGTGTTTGCGTGTAAAGGTAAAAACACTAAAGTGAGCTCTGATCTGAACCTGACACCGCGGACTGGATCCCTTCAGTCTCTGACGCAGGTGATTTGTCTTTAAGGTCACCTTCAATACCTACAGTTTACACACACACACACACACACACCTGCATGAGTGTACATACAGCACTGTGGATGCAGTGGACACACGCACGCACGCCACACACACACACACACACACACACACACACACACACACACACACACACACACACACACACACACACACACACACACACACACACACACACACACACACACACACACACACACACACACACACACACACACACACACACACACACACACACACCTGCATTAGTGTACATACAGCACGATGGATGCAGTGGACACACACACACACACACACACACACACACACACACACACACACACACACACACACACACCTTCAGTAAACACCATCAGACTTCATGTTTCAGTCACAACGTACAACAGAGAGGAGGAGCTTGTGTTTGTGTGTGTGTGTGTGTGTGTGTGTGTGTGTGTGTGTGTGTGTGTGTGTGTGTGTGTGTGTGTGTGTGTGTGTGTCACAGCCACGTGCTTCCTGCTGCAGCTGCAGTTTCATTGATTGAAACTTCAGACGTTTAAAAATAAAGCCGACGTCTCGATCGTTGGGGAGATTTTTGTGCTGATGCCGGGAAAGAGGACGGGGTCCCAGAGTCCTGGACGTCTGATGCTGAAGGACTTTATTTATATGTGATGAAGAGAAGAGTCGTGCGTGAACACACCTCGTGTCTAAAGCTCAAACCGCAAAGTGAAGATTCTAACGTCTCATTGGTTATAATCCGTAACCATGGAGATAAAGATCCAGCGAGGAAAAGCAAAGTCAGCGTTTTTCCCCGCAGTTTAAACCTGATTATCCTCAGGTTCAGGTCAATCACCATGGTAACAGCGTACCCAGGGTAACAGACCCAGAGAAGTCCTTCAGTAACCGGGTCGTTCCTGCATGGAAACGCTTTTCTGGGGTTTCTCGTCTGCGCACGCTCCCCACTCCACTGCAGTGGCTTTAGACCCGGAAACAGAAGAAACCAGGAAGCAACGGCGCCCAAAACAACAACAACAGAGCGTTCCCTTTAAACCCAGGGAGGACGTCACCATGGCAACCAGCATCAGTACCAAGAAGAGCTGTTTGTGTCCTGGTTGTGTCCAAAAGTCGGCCATTTTGCCCACGCTGTGATTGAGACAAAGGTGAAGGTGGAAATAAAGGCGTGTTCAGAGCAGCTGGATGTTGGTGGAGCTCCACCTACTGTAGATCTGGGAACCACCCGTTTATTTTCCTCGTATTTCAGACGTGGTTTACGATCGCCCAGAGTCGTTTATCGGGTGTTACGAATGTCAATCAAATGCGTCCGTGCGTAGCTCAGAAAATCGTAACAGTGTAACCAGATGATGTTTGTAGAGTGACAGAAATTAGAAGAGGAAGAAGACGATGGGTCATAGATCCATGAGTACACGATGGCGTTGAGCGACTATTTCCGTTTGTGCGAGACAAACATGAAGGAAGAAGGTAGCGTTATATACGGACGCCTTACAGAACCAGATCCCTAGATGTAAACAAACTTCGGTGTGTCGCAGAGACGTCGTCGTGCCGTCCCTTAGATTTAGCAGCATGGGTCTAGGAAGGCTAGGACGTGACCATATTTGGACGAGAGGGTGGAACTGGGGAGGAGCTCATACCGCGCTAAGCTAGATGCTAAGCTAAACGCTATGGGGGGAAACCGCCTGTTGCTAATCATCTGGAGGTTTTTGCCGTCACTGCTCCCACGTTGCGTTCAGATGCTTCTGCGACGTGCGGTCCGTATAGTTCCGCATCCGTAAGCTTTCAGGATACGTGCAGAAATACAAACGCGGAGTACGTTGAAGGATCCGTCCGTACGCGTAGCTAACGTAGCACGTACTTCTTAAAAGTCCCTCCTCAGCTCCAGCCTGAGGAGACATTGATCTTATTTCAGACTGAAGCTTCTCAAGGATTTGTTTGGAGTCGGCATGAATAAAAGATGCGTGATGGCGTCACCTGACACCTGCGGGTTCAGGTGCTCAGGTGCTCAGGGGTTCAGGTGCTCAGGGGTTCAGGGGTTCAGGTGCTCAGGGGTTCAGGTGCTCAGGGGTTCAGGTGCTCAGGCGTTCGGGTGTTCAGGGGTTCAGGGGTTCAGGGGTTCAGGGGTTCAGGGGTTCAGGTGCTCAGGGGTTCAGGGGCTTAGGGGTTCAGGTGCTCAGGTGCTCAGGGGTTCAGGGGTTCAGGGGTTCAGGTGCTCAGGTGCTCAGGGGTTCAGGTGTTCAGGGGTTCAGGTGCTCAAGGGCTTAGGGGTTCAGGTGCTCAGGTGCTCAGGTGCTCAGGGGTTCAGGGGTTCAGGTGCTCAGGGGTTCAGGGGTTCAGGTGCTCAGGTGCTCAGGGGTTCAGGGGTTCAGGTGCTCAGGGGTTCAGGGGTTCAGGTGCTCAGGTGCTCAGGTGTTCAGGTGCTCAGGTGTTCAGGTGCTCAGGTGTTCAGGTGCTCGGGTGTTCAGGTGCTCAGGGGTTCAGGTGCTCAGGGGTTCAGGTGCTCAGGTGTTCAGGTGAGGAGCGAGCGAGCGAGCGAGTGTGAAACACGGCGTCCTCCGTGCTCAGCTGACAGAGACGCTCCTGCTCCACGGTTTCATAACGGCGGCTGCTGACTTCACTGCTTCCACTTCCTGTTTGAGGGGAAACACCTTCAGTCGAAACAATACCACTTCCTGTTCCCGGCTGCAACTGAATTTATGTCCTGGAAAGAATGTGAGAGTTCACCGGAGCGACGCTGACAGGAGCCGAGTTCAAGCTTCGTGACCGTTAAGTGTACACTACAAAAGGAGACCGCTGAGTTAAGACCACAAAAGGAGACCACTGAGTTTAGACCACAAAAGATGACCGTTAAGTGAACACAACAAAAGGAAACCACTAAGTTTAGACCACAAAAGGTGACCGTTAAGTGAACACAACAAAAGGAGACCGCTAAGTTTAGACCACAAAAGGAGAAGGTTAAGTTTGGTCACTAAAGGAGACGGTTAAGTTTAGGCAACAAAAGGTGACTGCTAAGTTTAGTCACTAAAGGAGACGGTTAAGTGTAGTCTCTAAAGGAGACGGTTAAGTTTAGTCTCTAAAGGAGACGGTTAAGTTTATTCACTAAAGGAGACGGTTAAGTGTAGTCTCTAAAGGAGACGGTTAAGTGTAGTCACTAAAGGAGACGGTTAAGTGTAGTCTCTAAAGGAGACGGTTAAGTGTAGTCTCTAAAGGAGACGGTTAAGTGTAGTCTCTAAAGGAGACGGTTAAGTTTAGACACTAAAGAAGACGGTTAAGTTTAGACACTAAAGGAGACCGTTAAGTTTAGACACTAAAGGAGATCGTTAAGTTTAGTCACTAAAGGAGACGGTTAAGTTTAGTCACTAAAGGAGACGGTTAAGTGTAGTCTCTAAAGGAGACGGTTAAGTTTAGACACTAAAGAAGACGGTTAAGTTTAGACACTAAAGGAGACCATTAAGTTTAGACACTAAAGGAGATCGTTAAGTTTAGACACTAAAGGAGACGGTTAAGTGTAGTCTCTAAAGGAGACGGTTAAGTTTAGTCACTAAAGGAGACGGTTAAGTGTAGTCTCTAAAGGAGACGGTTAAGTGTAGTCTCTAAAGGAGACGGTTAAGTTTAGACACTAAAGAAGACGGTTAAGTTTAGACACTAAAGGAGACCATTAAGTTTAGACACTAAAGGAGACGGTTAAGTTTAGACACTAAGGGAGACCGTTAAGTGTAGTCTCTAAAGGAGACGGTTAAGTTTAGACACTAAAGAAGACGGTTAAGTTTAGTCTCTAAAGGAGACCGTTAAGTGTAGTCTCTAAAGGAGACCGTTAAGTGTAGTCTCTAAAGGAGACCGTTAAGTGTAGTCTTTAAAGGAGACGGTTAAGTGTACTCTCTAAAGGAGACGGTTAAGTGTACTCTCTAAAGGAGACGGTTAAGTGTAGTCTCTAAAGGAGACCGTTAAGTTTAGTCACTAAAGGAGACGGTTAAGTGTAGTCTCTAAAGGAGACCGTTAAGTTTAGTCACTAAAGGAGACGGTTGAGTTTAGTCTCTAAAGGAGACCGTTAAGTGTAGTCTCTAAAGGAGACCGTTAAGTGTAGTCTCTAAAGGAGACCGTTAAGTGTAGTCTCTAAAGGAGACCGTTAAGTGTAGTCTCTAAAGGAGACGGTTAAGTGTAGTCTCTAAAGGAGACCGTTAAGTTTAGTCACTAAAGGAGACGGTTAAGTGTAGTCTCTAAAGGAGACCGTTAAGTTTAGTCACTAAAGGAGACGGTTGAGTTTAGTCTCTAAAGGAGACGGTTAAGTTTAGTCACTAAAGGAGACGGTTAAGTTTAGTCTCTAAAGGAGACCGTTAAGTTTAGTCACTAAAGGAGACGGTTAAGTGTAGTCTCTAAAGGAGACCGTTAAGTTTAGTCACTAAAGGAGACGGTTGAGTTTAGTCTCTAAAGGAGACCGTTAAGTGTAGTCTCTAAAGGAGACCGTTAAGTGTAGTCTCTAAAGGAGACCGTTAAGTGTAGTCTCTAAAGGAGACCGTTAAGTGTAGTCTCTAAAGGAGACCGTTAAGTGTAGTCTTTAAAGGAGACGGTTAAGTGTACTCTCTAAAGGAGACGGTTAAGTGTACTCTCTAAAGGAGACGGTTAAGTGTACTCTC